>NC_090444.1:123983952-124284265 GCF_031143425.1 Pleurodeles waltl
AGAATATAAAAAGAGATGCTACAGGCATTCCTCCCAGAATGGTACTTCTGTAAATGTTACAATCAGCCTCCTCTGAAGCTGCAGCGCTAATAAAACAAACCACTGATAACCTACCTTGCAAACAAGCTTCTGCTCCTGGGCTTCATTTTCAATTGATCCGTCAAATCCATCATCGCCTCCGCCAATCCTGTCCTTGATATCTCCGCTCACACGTACCACTTCCACATGAAGGCGCCCGGAAACCTGACGCGCAGAAACAAAAGGATGAAGCTTTGGCTACTTTGGAACACAACCGGTCTAATTTGGACTGACCTCCTAGAAACTGAATGCGCTTGCGTACCATAAGTTCAACACACATAGTTTTAAAAACAGTTTTACATGGGATGTCCCAGGTAAAATGTGAAATAGCTCACAACAGGATCAGCAAGTATGGAATGCAATTATGGCCCACAGGCAGGACAAATGTGCTTCAAAATACTGACGAATAATTCTGCCTTTTGAAGGAAAAGACTTTAAACCCGGTCAGGACTGGTTCATACACAGAAAGAACAATGTCATATTTGGAAGAACGCGACATGCGCAGTGCTCCCTTTGGAGCCATTATGAATGTATTTTCAGGTACTTTGCAGGCCTAATAACACACAGAACAGGTGAGAAAGCCAGTAAATAGCATGTTCTGATCTCTTCACACAACAGGTGTAACTAAACCCATCTGGAAGACCCACACCAACGGAAGAGCCCCTACCTCCACTAACCAATAAGCTCTTCATGACATCTTGCTCCTTCACTGTGCTCTGAAGCTTCCTGAGAAGGCTCCAGCGCTAGAAGGCTCTTCCAAGTTTAAATTCTAAATGGGCCCAAACGCAAATTCTCCATCACACATACACACAGGCAAATAAGCATACACTGGTTCCAAGGAAGATTCCTACGCTGGAACAAAAACACATTATTCCAACATTCAGCCTAATCAATGCACATACAGGGAGTGCAAAATTATTAGGCAAATGAGTATTTTGACCACATCATCCTCTTTATGCATGTTGTCTTACTCCAAGCTGTATAGGCTCGAAAGCCTACTACCAATTAAGCATATTAGGTGATGTGCATCTCTGTAATGAGAAGGGGTGTGGTCTAATGACATCAACACCCTATATCAGGTGTGCATAATTATTAGGCAACTTCCTTTCCTTTGGCAAAATGGGCCAAAAGAAGGACTTGACAGGCTCAGAAAAGTCAAAAATAGTGAGATATCTTGCAGAGGGATGCAGCACTCTTAAAATTGCAAAGCTTCTGAAGCGTGATCATCGAACAATCAAGCGTTTCATTCAAAATAGTCAACAGGGTCGCAAGAAGCGTGTGGAAAAACCAAGGCGCAAAATAACTGCCCATGAACTGAGAAAAGTCAAGCGTGCAGCTGCCACGATGCCACTTGCCACCAGTTTGGCCATATTTCAGAGCTGCAACATCACTGGAGTGCCCAAAAGCACAAGGTGTGCAATACTCAGAGACATGGCCAAGGTAAGAAAGGCTGAAAGACGACCACCACTGAACAAGACACACAAGCTGAAACGTCAAGACTGGGCCAAGAAATATCTCAAGACTGATTTTTCTAAGGTTTTATGGACTGATGAAATGAGAGTGAGTCTTGATGGGCCAGATGGATGGGCCCGTGGCTGGATTGGTAAAGGGCAGAGAGCTCCAGTCCGACTCAGACGCCAGCAAGGTGGAGGTGGAGTACTGGTTTGGGCTGGTATCATCAAAGATGAGCTTGTGGGGCCTTTTCAGGTTGAGGATGGAGTCAAGCTCAACTCCCAGTCCTACTGCCAGTTCCTGGAAGACACCTTCTTCAAGCAGTGGTACAGGAAGAAGTCTGCATCCTTCAAGAAAAACATGATTTTCATGCAGGACAATGCTCCATCACACGCGTCCAAGTACTCCACAGCGTGGCTGGCAAGAAAGGGTATAAAAGAAGGAAATCTAATGACATGGCCTCCTTGTTCACCTGATCTGAACCCCATTGAGAACCTGTGGTCCATCATCAAATGTGAGATTTACAAGGAGGGAAAACAGTGTCTGGGAGGCTGTGGTTGCTGCTGCACGCAATGTTGATGGTGAACAGATCAAAACACTGACAGAATCCATGGATGGCAGGCTTTTGAGTGTCCTTGCAAAGAAAGGTGGCTATATTGGTCACTGATTTGTTTTTGTTTTGTTTTTGAATGTCAGAAATGTATATTTGTGAATGTTGAGATGTTATATTGGTTTCACTGGTAATAATAAATAATTGAAATGGGTATATATTTTTTTTTGTTAAGTTGCCTAATAATTATGCACAGTGATAGTCACCTGCACACACAGATATCCCCCTAACATAGCTAAAACTAAAAACAAACTAAAAACTACTTCCAAAAATATTCAGCTTTGATATTAATGAGTTTTTTGGGTTCATTGAGAACATGGTTGTTGTTCAATAATAAAATTAATCCTCAAAAATACAACTTGCCTAATAATTCTGCACTCCCTGTATAAATGGACAAGGTAAACGTACCATAAAAAGCCATTCATTTTAGAAAAATAAAACAACAAACATGCACCATGAATGAATACAAAGTATACCACTTGGTTCTATGTACCAACTGTGAGTGGATAACTGTGCCAACTTTATTGGCTGTCTCAGTTCATAACCATTACACAAGTGGGTGTCTTATGCTTGTACTAGTTACCATAGAGGGTTATTTTCAAGGGTTTTTAGTTTTCACAAGTAAACAGTTGCATTCTTTGATGTACGATTTATAAACAGATAGGTAAAAAGATAGATGGACAGAGAGAGATTAATTGAAAGACATTATAGACAGAAAGATAGACAATGATAGAAAGACAGATATAGAAAGATAGAATGATATAGCTAGATATATAGATAGATAGATACTAAGCTGTGCTCACCAGGTTAGCCAAGCCTTGATAAGTGAAAAGTGGTATTATAAGCTAAGTAGCAATGAATTCTGCTGTGAGGGTGAAAAGGATTTACGCACTACTCCAAAGTCCAGAAATGCTCTGGAAAACTGGATGTGCTGTATCATAAGAAGCAACACGTTTTCTACATGCAAGAAGAGGAGGACCAAAGTGACCTTAAGAAGTAAATTGAGGCTGTGATTTTGCTTTGATTTTCCCAGTACTGGAAAATACGCATTAGGTGTGTGAAAAGGTACACGACTACTACACCCATAACCTTATTAAACAGTCTAGGTGCTGGGGTAAAGCCAAAAGGTAAACTGTGAGCTGGAAGTGTTGTTCTTCGTGATTCAGAGCAAACTCCTGCGCCATTTGTGAATAGCTACAAGACAACGAGTTCCGAGACCTGCTTTAGAAAGTGTGTTGTAGAATGAACCGCAGGCCACCTCCCTTCCTGGGCACCCTGAGTACCACCGCTTCCTCCTACACGAGAGGAGGATTCTCCAGAGCACCTTACACAAAGGAGCTTGGATGTCACTCATCTAGTTTTTTGTGGGATGGAGAAGGATAGGCGGGCGCCCCATGACAAATGTATATAATGAGCGGATGGCTTCTACCACGCTCTAATTGTAAATAATATTTCTGAATTAACAAATGCACAAACAGATTTGTAATATTTATTACATAGTCTTTAAGGGCTGTGAACTTGTACAGATCCTTCAGTACAAACTAAACATAGTAGGTTTCATAAGCCTGTAAACAGAATTGCTTCTAAAGCACATCATACCTTTAGCCATCTTTTGCCCTTTAATTTTTTAAGGTGTAATTGTCTCACAGAATTAAGTAATCTCTGTACTTATCTCAAAGAATTAGGTTATCCTCTATTACGTATGGAAATGGCCTTTGCACAAGGTTGCACAGCTGTTTCTGCATGTACCTAAATATTCATGTGTCTCATATATGTGTCACTCTTAACTAAGCTAGTTTGAGACAGTAATCCGAGATCAGGTCTCACTAATCAGTCTTGTGATAACTAGGGGCCAGATGTAGCAAAGGGTTTTTCCCATTCTGTGTCAATGGGAAAATGTGTTTGTACATATGGCCCAAGGTCTCATGTAGTCTGTTGGTCAACCATTCCAGTAGTCAACAATCATTTCTAAATCCTACCAGTGCAGCTGTGGACACACGACTGGGCATCCCCGGACAAAGACCCAAGCAGTATACGTTCAGCGCGCGAACACAGACATACCTCTCCTTTCTGGTTGATGATTGGAACACCGTATTGCAGCTTCACATCGTAGAAGAGGGACTCCAGGAAAACGTTGGCCACGCCAATGAGACTGTGGTTTTCCTGCTCGTCATAGAATGGGTCAGCTCGCCGAAAATAGGACCTCGTCACCTTCAATAAAGAGAACAATGCCACATTAGTAAAAGAAAAACAAATTCAGCAGTAATTGTGTCTGCTTGTGCCTTCGACGACCCCTTGCCCTGGGCGCACCAACATGTCATCAAGTATCCTACAGACCGTATGCCAACTTAGCTGCATGCTTAATTCCAAAACATCAATTAATGAGTAACAAAGGATGAAATGTTCTTGATCATATGCGTAGAACACATTCTCGACTCTTCAAGACATACGTCGAAGCATATCCCTTAAAGCAATGTTTTACTGCAGACTTATGCTTTTCGCTCCCCCACTTTTGACTCATCTGGGAAAAAAAACCAAAAAAAAAACCATCTACACACCAAGATAACTAGCAAATGCTCATTTCTCATTTTGCCAACATTGTGATGGAGTTCAAATGTACATTGTAAAAGGCTGACACAAAGTAACATAACTATCTCTTAACTCTTTCTAAAAGAGAGAGGTTTCACGGCTGGTATAAAAAATGTAACAGAAAAGGCGGAGAGTGGCATGAACGCAGGCTTAATGTCAACAGACAAAGCTGTCCCTGGGCAACGGGGTTACACAAAGTAAAACTACCAGGAGCTGTCAATTACGATGAGATGCAAACTGAGCAGAGAGAAAGTGGGTGTGTGCTTGACAAACGTAGACTGTGCTGTGTAGCATCTCTGAGAAACCCCGGACTCGGTTGCTATGCAGAGATGCAGGTCTAATGCAATGTTAATAAAACATGAGCAACATCACAGAGTGAACAATGCCACTTGAAGTTGGCAGACGAAGAAGCAATTCCAATAGCGAGGTCAAACTTGACTCATTATGCAAATAAATTCTGAATACAACACACATCAAGTGTGGGGCTACGTACAACTGTAGCTGCACCAACAGTTCATTGATTTAATCAAAGTGGAACATCCTTCTTATTTCTTCTTTTTAATAAACAAATGTACACAAACACCCAAGTGAGCTCTCAGGACCTTTGTAGATTCCGATTGGCTTCGGAGTCACAATGTACTTCAAGTTCCTTTTTAGGTCTCACTTGGGAGCTCAGTTGTCGCAGAGCTTATCTAGTCAACAGAAGAGGAGCTTTAAGGCGTACTACTGAGAGAGGGGCTTAGAGTTCACCACATGTTGGTCACTTTCAGCATATTATTCGATTGGGCAGACTTTAGGTGCTTCCACTGAAATATAGTGCATGTAGGCACTTTTTGCATTCTGGAAACTTTACACTCAATACAGCAGGACAATATTGGTTATCTTGACAGGCCAATGATCAAGGCTACAGGCCAAGTCTGTCTATTATTAAAAATGACAACCATGGAGGTGCTGTGATGTATTTATAATGAAAATACTTGCTAAAGTCAATAAGCATTCATTTAAGGGTTGACTGATAAATACTCTCTATTTAAGCCTGCAGGGAGACATTTTGTTGCATAGAATCTTTTAGATTATTGTACCGCACAAGGGTTTTGATGTTGGTTATCCTGCTAGAAGAGCTGCACTCTGGCAATCCTAGGTATGTGCTTTTAAGAAAGCCAGTAGGCATGATTTACATATTGTGAAAAGGATATGTTAAAGGAAATAAGCTTTTATGGGTAGATTGTTAGATGTACGCTGGCGAGAGTTTTGTGTATGTATGATTGTATTCTTATTTTTGGGGATATTTTGCGATTTTACACAGGGGGCAGCGCTGAGCGCTGCGGTGGATCTGCCGATCACCCAAAAAAGGGCAATTTTGTGCCCACAAGTGGTCCCTGAGGGACCCCTCCATGTGTGCTAACGGGTCACTGTACCTCTATCCTGAACCCTTATGTGTTTTTTCCCTTTTTTACTTCCCTTCGCGTACCCAAGCAAGAAAGAAAATGGCAGCTGCAATTTTGTTTTCAGGTTGCAACCAGCGCCAATTTGGGCCTTGCTTTTGGTCCAGGATCCGTGGATCCCCCCACAAGTGGATCTGCGTCCTCTATATTTTATTTCCTTTAATTACTTTAAAACTACTTAACAGATTTACACCAAATAACAAAAAGATTTTTCTGGACAAGATCTAACTTTCAGCCACATTTGGTATAAATCCGTTCAGCGGTTCCGGTTGTAGTTGTGTTAAAAAAAATTGGAAAATCCCCACAGACATAACTTAGGGGGAAAATATTTGGGATCCCCCTCCTTTTTCTCATTTTACAAATCACACCAAAATTGTCCAGACAGCAGCTAAATGAATTAGCATACAAGTTTTAAACATTTCGTGAAGATTCATCAAACGGCGTCAAAGTTATTGGCAAGGCAGCCAGTTTTCCATTTTTACAGATAAATACAGACAGAAACCAATATGATTTCTGTCTGCATTTATTTTTAAAAGCACATAAACACAGACAGTTGGACTTCTTTTAAGTAACTCTCCGTGCTGTCTTTCATGAATTATAGGCCAACAGCTGTGCAGATGGACAGCATGGCAAATTCTTTAAATAAGTTATTTAAATAACGGTATATGTCAACATACATCTGTGGTTTAATGGTAATATTTTCTAGTGGGCTCACTGAATTTGTGGCAGTTTAAATGGCTAAAACATGAAATTATGAGTATGGGTCTATCAGTTAAATAAATATGGAAATGTACAATTTTACAACTTCATTTATCAGCAGTACACAAAATAAATATGGATAAATACAGATAAAATGGCCAAAAAATAAATATAAATACAAAAGGAAATGTTAAAAAATAAATGCGACAAAACCAGAAGCCCTAGTTATTAGCAAAACAAGAAACGCTTTGTCTATGGGAAAAGTTGATGCCAACTATAACTACCTACTGGCTATTTCAAAAAGGTAATGTATGTCGGACAGTGGTGGTCACCACTGTATAGTTTTAGTTAGGACCAGGTTTCCATAGGAAAGTCTTTTTTTGGTTTGCTAATGACTTGACCACCTTCTGACCATTCCTGACAAAACCTTAAAATAAAAAAAGATTCTGCTTCTTCCTGGAAAGGTTTGGTGTAATCCATCTAGCGGGGGCCGAGAAAAAGGGTGTGGTCTGAGAAAGTGTTTTCCTCATGCAATTTTCCACAGGGAAAGTGAACAGCAATGCAGGAACAAATATTGGCAAAGCCAATAGGTCTCGCCTATGCAAGAGAAATTGGCTTTGCCAATGCGTTTTAGCCATGTTGTTCACCAGCGTGGCTAAATGTTAGTGACATAGAGGAGAGTGGGGTGGAAGGTTGCAGAGTGGAATGACGAAGAGTGTAGCAGAGTGGAGTGGCAGAAAGTGTTGTGCATTGGAGTGGCACAGTGTGGCGTCACGGAGAGAAGGCATACACTGGAGCGGCGTAGAGTGGACTGGTGTAGTGTGCATTGGCATAGTGTTGCAAAGTACAGCGGCGTACAGTGCAGTGGCATTGAATTCAGCAGCATACAATAAAGCACTGCAGCATGCAGTGTCGTAGATTAGAGTGCAGTGGCACAGAGTAGAGTGACCTGGCACAGAGCAGAGTGATGTAGAGTGCAGTGAGTGCTGCAGAGTAGAGTATAGTGGCACAGAGTAGAGTAGTGCAAAGTACAGTGGCGTAGAGTTCAGTGGTGGAGAGTGCAGTGTTGCAGAGTAGAGTGTCAGAGTGCAGCGGTGTAAAATGGACTAGAGTGGTGTAGAGAGCAGTGCCTTAGAGTACAGTGATGCAGGGTAGAGAGCAGTGGCATAGAGTGCAGTGAGAGTGCAACTGTGTAGAGTGCATTGGCATAGAAAGCAGTGGTTAAGAGCAGAGTGGAAGACTGGAGTGGTACAGAGTAGAGTGAAGCGGCGTAGTAGATTGTTTCAGAGTAAGGTGATGAGGCGAAAAGTGGAGTGGTGCAGGGTAGAGTGCAGTTGCTTAGACTGGCATGCAGTGGAATTGTATAGAGTAAAGTGGTATAGAGTGCAGTGGTGCAGAGTAAATTAGAGTGCTATTCAGTGGATTGGCGTAGAGTTCAGAGGCATAGAGTTGAGTGTTACAGAGTGAAGTGCATTGGCATAAAGTGTATTGGAAAAGAGTGCAGTGGGGTAGAGTGCAGTGTTGCAGAGCGGCATAGAGTACAGTGGCGCAGAGTGAGTTGTGCAGAGTAGATTGGGGTGGCCTAGGCTGGAGTGGTGTAGAGTGCAGCAGTGTACAGTAGAGTGGAGAAGAGTGCATTAGCATAAAGTACAGGGGTACAGGGTAGAGAGGCGTAGAGTGAAGTGGTGTAGAGTGCAGTGGCGTGGAGTGGTGCAGAGTGCAGTGGAGATCTGTAAAGTGGAGTGGTGCAGAGTTGAGTATTCATGGTGTAGTAGCACACTCCCCCATTAGAGATAACACACTTTCAATTGAAATGACCATTACATTTGCAGACATAATTTTCTTTCTAATAAAACTATACAGTGCATAGACAAACGTGTGGAAATTGCATCAGCTTATTTTAAGTATTTGTTTAGATCATATTGAAGTATTTGGTTCCAACCCACTTTAGAAATAACAAAAAATGTGTATCATTTGTGCATTCATAATTCCGATATATTCTGAAATACTTACACAGTTCACTTAAATAGTATTGTGTGCTAGAAAAAACCTCTTTCCTACCCCCCAGTATCCAGCAAGATTGCCACATAAATCTTTTCACCAAGCGACCTTGGAAGACAGTGTCTGACATTAGACCTTGGCCTTTGAATGCACAGCAAATGTGACGAGATGAGAACAAGATTTAAAGGCCTGTTAACAGAAAGCGAGTTTGTGGAAGAATACAGAAACGCTGTTTAGGCAATCGGAGGGACAAACTGAACCTGGAGAGCCTGAAGCAAATAAAGCCAGCAAATGGAAAGCCAGAAAGTGTGAGTTACACACCACAAAGCCAACGGTAATCAACAAGTGGAATGCATTTCTATTTCAACTTTCTGAAAGTACCAAAGATGTCTTTAACAAACCAGACAGCAGCTCTGTCTGGTAGGCTGCGACCTGAAAACTGCGGATACTACACCAAATTTGTCAGAAAGTCTGATCTTTGCCCAGAAGGCATGCTTTTTGTGATTTAGTGTAAATCCATTCAGTACTTTATCAGAAATTAAGGTTCAAAGTTTATGCACATATACAGATGGGGTAGTACCACAGATCTGGGAGATCCAAAAATTAGATTTGACTGGCTGCCTCACGCAACATATTTTAAGGACTCAATCCTCACACAAAATAAGAAAAACCCATACTGAGGGGGCGGGGTACGGATACCGTGACCTTGTAGGCCTGGAGCCCCCATCCGCACCCAGGCCAAAAACTGATTTTTTTCTGAGGGCACATCCTCCTGACAACGAGTGCACTTCAGAGCCAGGGCCAGTCCTTCGGTCTTCCATTTTATCCCTTTTATAGGACCCCTTTCATGTGTTTCTTTCTCCATTTTTTTATTTTCATAACAGTTCAGTTCCCTCAACAGTGCAAATCAACTGCTTACTTGCCACTCCTGTCCTCTTTCATGCAGCCACTACTTCTAAACCAGGCAACACAATGGAGTGGAATTCTCCACAGAGTATATTCGTTTTACCATTCCAACAGAACATGTTGGGTTCTGAATGTGGCACCCATCCTGGAACTTTAAAACAATACCAATACCACTGCAAGAAGGCCACCCACTACTATGTTTAATTTTGTTATTGCAAGCATATGCCAAACATGTTTAGGAAGCAGTATGTTTTCTTTTTCTACTTTTTTATTATAATGTATCTTTCATATGATCTTGAATTTATGTGTGTTTTATTGTAGTTGTGTTAGTGGGTAAATGCAAGAATGAGTTAGTGCATGGCTGAAAGGATGCATGAATCTAAGAATGAGTCACTGAATGCATGTGTGAGGATTTTCTGAGTGTTTAACCGTATCAATAATAATTGAAAACATACTTTCAGTCATAAGACTGACCAATATGCATTCCCAATGCTTGATTTTCTTTGTGCAATTTGAGGGACTGCTGCATATAGTGATCACTCTCACATTCCTTTCTAATTTACCTCTACCCAATATTAGAGTTGACCATTGAGGCCTAGTTTTTCTGTGCTCAGATCACATCCTTTTGTAAATCCTAGAGATGGTGGCACTTACATCATGGGCATGTCTTGGTTCTGGGAATAAGACAGACAGACATCGCAGTACCTTGGTGACGGTGACTTACCGGGTTGTCTTCATCGCAGGCCTTCCACTCTTGGTAAAGATCGCGCATATCCACCAATCTGTTTTCTAGTTTCTCCAGTGACCAGATCTGCTTCCCTTTCCCCTTCCTCCTCACTTGGATCGCAGGTTCACTAAGTACAGCACCACGCTGCCATGAAAAAAGGCATGTATAGGATTTATTTTAAAACAAGTCCATATGAACTATAAAGTACTAAACTTGTCTCAGGAGCAATAGCTGTTGAACAGCCATTAAGGGTTCTTGATTACCAGGTATTAAAAAAAGATATATTTTATTTCACATCTTTACATAGTTCTTCTCCATCTAAGATAGTTGCAGTGAATTACAACAGGTTGGGATCAGAATCTCTTCACAGTAACAAGGGAGTCAGAACAATGCATTACAACTTAAAATGTATCATCAAGGGAAGATCTGAAATATACAGGCAGAGTGGGTGATATGTTAAAGAGAATAGATACGAGCAAAACAGTTGGAAAAGGGGACTCAGGGGAGGGGAAAAAACAATACATGATTTTGGACAACTCAATTAGAAGAGGAAAAACTTGGGGATCAGAAGGAGACTGAGACTAGGGAGAGGGTAGACAGAGTGTAGAACAGGTGGGATACCAGCAGTTTATTGCTTCGAAGGAGTTCTTAGAGATGACAGGTCTTCTGGTGGAGAGTTCCAGACAGATGAAGCTGCCCCAGAGAAGGACTGGGTAGTAGTTGATTTCAATGTGTGGTTGATAGAGAATAAACTTTTTGCAGAAATGTATTATTTGATGGGTTAGGTTACTGTTGCACGGGGGCTCAGATCCAGACTGGACCTTGTAATATCAAAAGACTTTAACCTTTACATTAAGAATCAGTGCATGACATTGGCATCTGATACCACTGTGGCAATATAACCAGAATCATCTGAGCATAGATGATATAAATTAACATTTTTGGAAGGTACACATATATGTATTACAATTGTGCATTTGTGGAAAGGTCTGAAAACACTTGGGTCGAAGGAAATATTTCCAAGCAGTTAGAAGCATGTGAACTAAACACACTGGTAGCCTTTACAACCTTCCAATAGAGAATTCATACCAAGCTAATTTGGGTAATCTGCAAAAAAAATAAAGTAGCAGCCAGTTTGAATTATGTCTGCAAACCTTCCATCCTTAAATGTTTTACTACTGGGGAATATTTAGTTCACCTACTGAGGCTGTGAGGTCAAGCAAAAAGCTGCCAGGATTTTAGAAGCTATTGATAATTAGTTATTTCTAAAGGTAGTTATTCTGACCAAACAGCACAGTTTCATGTTCTCAGGATAAAGGGAATGCACATTGCTAGGGTGAAGAAAGCGGACACCTGAAGAGTGGGGAGATGGAAATGATTATGATAATTGTGAACACATTTTTTGTGAGTGATTTCAAGGGAAACCTTTAAAGGGCTAGTATAACATCACGGGAAGTGCACTCGCTAAGAGAGTGCAGTGAGAGAAGGGATTTCTGAAATCTCGATCAATCAAATTCTCAAATATTCAACTGCAAATTAAATGAGTACCAACTGCGTCATATAATTCCAAGTTCTGAATGAAAGCGTGTCAGCACTTTGAAAATAAAAAAATGTGTGATAAACTACAGACGAAAAATGTGCTAAACAGTTGAAAAACACGCACAATCTCCTTAAAGAAATTGTGCGCCAAATTTGAAAAAAAAAAAAAAAAAAAAAAAGACATCTGCCATATTCTAGAAAAACAATAGTTCTGTAACAAACATGTGCCTAATACACTGGAGAGAGACTCTGTCCCAGTGCAGGGGCAAATGCCGTACAAACGTGTTCTGACGTGCCATCCATTTCTTTCAATGAGTTAGAGCAGTGGTTCCCAACCTGTGGTCCGAGGACCCCTGGGGGTCCGCAAAGGCTTCTCAGGGGGTCCGTGACTGCTTATAAAATTAACTAATATTAACAGATTAATAAAGTGTATAGAAATAAAGTGGCTAAATGTACAACTGAAAATGCTTAAAACGTACTGTAAATGTCAAGGAATTTGAAATGGGGGGCTGAAAATTAAATGAGTACCCTCAGACTGAGTGCGGGAGCATCAAACAGAATATAGTATTGGATGATGTGTGGCTTCAACCGAATTTAGAAAAGCTCGAATCTTACTATTAAAGAAAAAAAAGTTTTTGTTTTTTTGCAAATCAAATAAAATGTGTTATCATCTGTGTAAGTGTTTGATTGAATGTTTGCTTCTGTATTTTTTGCGTACTGTTTTGCGATTTGAATCAACAATGTTTAGGTCTCGGGCCCTGGCTTCCAATAATGATTTCCAGTAATGACTTAGTAGGTGTCCCCGGATTCCAATAATGATTCAATGGGGGCCCCTGGGTTTCAGTAATGATAAAATGGAAGTCCACAGAAGTCAAAAGGTTGGGAACCACCGAGTTGGAGTAACTGTGTCATGATGCTCTGTTTGAGAACACGGTAAGGGTTCTCATCGAAATGAGATAACTTCAGCTCTTCAAGGAGATCAAAACTTTAAGCGCACATACATTTAACTGAATACCAGATGAATTACATTTCTTACATGTGCACAAAAGAATGTCACTCCTTAGTCTCAACCATATAAAGATTTATGCACTTATCGGCATTGTGCCTTCAATTTGTGTATAACACATACCTGGAAATAGACAGATGCATTCCAAGTCCTTGCCTATGATTAGTGAAAAATAAATCTTTATCTAGGGTGTGCGCTATTCCATTTTGATTCTTCTAAGCTTGGACAATACTATGCTTGAGCCATGAGTGTTTGGCTCGCAAAGCTGTTTACATAGTGAACAAGGATTTTGATGCACCAGGCGTGAAACTTTTTATTCCAAAACTATCTCCTTGGCGTGCGCTAGGTTGCTTGACTATGTTTTCGCACTCCCTTCATCAGCCGGGTCAGGTTCTCTTTATACTCCTGGCATTGAAGTTACTGCCTTCTCTCTGGCCCAGTGAGGTCTGTGCTCCATTCAGCACCGCATGACATTATCTTGAACCGCATGTGGGGGTTTTCACTATTCTTACAGGTTCTACCCAACACTGTGTGTGGGACTCCGACTGCCTGGTCCCACCAGGATGTACTTGGTCATCTTTAAGTCATGTAATATTCTGTCCCACCAGTCATCGTCACCAACAGGTTATCATCCTGGCAGTAGGGCCTACATGGATCCTAGTAGTGCACCTAAAATTCCATAATAATAGGATTGAGGTCTCACTTCAGTGATTCTGTTATGTGGAGTGACATGAAACAAGAAGTTTGAGACCTAACTCTTTGGGGTTCTCTAAAGGAAGGCTGAGCTGAAAAACTGAGCCAGACAGATGTTCTCTGCATTCACCACCTTACCCTCATTAGATCAAACTAATCTCACGCCCTCTTGAAGTCAAAAAACAGTTCAGTCTTTCTCTTGGATCTCACAGACACTAGCCTGCTTGGATGACAGCATATGGTCCAGTCAGGCTGGTACCAGAATCTTCCTACTGAAAGCTCGAGCAGCTGTACGCCTCAGACAACATGAAGCTCCAATGGTCACAGAGCCATTGGTTAGACCAAGCATTGCCAAGCAGCTTCCACATACACTATCCCTAACTGGACATTACTGATGGTTTATAAACAGACTGGCAAGCGCTGGAAGGCAACTCGAGAACGGGAGCCAGGTTCTAAAGCAACTGTGAACAGTTATTCTTCTCTTCTCACACGCGTACCCTTCTTATGCAACCATGGTTGATGTTCTCCTGGATTACTCTAGGATTCTAAGCAAAGCATGCAGACTGCTCAGACTCAGTGAAGTCTTTTGAGAAAAATGTAGTTTCACATTTCTGTTAATGACCTTAGAACTGGTGTCCAAACCTTGGTGTCACGTTGGCTTGCTGGTGGGAATCCTGTCCTGACCATGCTTCATGTTTCCGCCCTTAAATTCATTCATTCTATATTCTATTCCACAGTCAGAGCAGTGGTAGGAGAATTAAAGTTTGTGAGGGGTTCTTATCCTGCTGTCTACTTTTGGAAGTCACAATGCTTTTTATGTGAAGTTGGACAGTTTATAAAGCAACAGCATGCGACTTCTGAGGTTAAAATCGTCAAATCTCTCCTGCTACTCAAAGTCAATCAATAAAAGGACTGGCCTATTGACAACACCTGCAGTTATAATCTGGAACATCTACTTCCTTTTGGAATTCTTTTCCTCCGGTATTCCAACTGGGCCAAACTACCATCAACTCAAAAACAAGCTGAAATCAGCTCTCAGTCCAGTCTTTGAAGAAGTTCCTTGACATGTCAATTTTTGCGTTTCAATTGCTGCTTTAGTGTTCGTTATTGTCTTTGCTTTATATTTTGTAAAAACATCAATTGCGTGGGTCACACTCAATGAGTGTCTTTAAAAAAAGTAGATATTAAAGTTGAAATCAAACTAAAAATATATATTTAGCAATCTCAGGTCAGGCATGCTGGATATGTGCCCGACACCTTCACTGCTCTAGTTTTAAGACACCATCATTGGAAAAATGTCCAAAAGACCGCTAATGTCAGAAGCTGCAGGCGCTGCTCCAGAGATGGGTACATTTTACGCACCACTCAGACGTCCTCAATGGTGTCGCTCTCTTGGAGTGCTCTGAAATTTTAATTTCTCTGTGGGGTAGTCCTTCATAACAGTTCACTTAGTTGGGAACCTGCAGCAGAGATATGAATACAATATGCACCTCAAAGGTTCCAAGGTCAGCAAAATCAACCATACGCAAAATACAGTTCCTGCTGTGTGTTTTCATTCCCACACACCCAACGCACTGTCATGTTTCAACACAGATCAAGGAGTGATACATATTTTGGGATGACAGATTCCACTGTGAAAGTGACTCCCCTTTTTCTCTGTGTCCTTCTAATGCTGCTGGTAGGTGTCTGATCTCGCCTCCTTCTGAACAATCCCCCTTTTTATAACATAATATGCACAACTCACAAAATCTTTTCAGTACGTAAGTCAGACACATACAAGGAGAAACAAGAAAATGCAGCGCATAAAACCTGAGCTTCATAAAAAGAGGCGCAATGTGGAGTAAGCAGATGTGATGACTCTGGTGAAGGGCCACATGGAGATGTTTTGCAGTCATTAGTAACATCCTGGAGTTTTGGTGTCTTCCCTGGGAAAGGGCTATGCAAATGAGATGACCATCCGCAGAGGCAATGTTATGATCGTTCACAAACCAGCTGCATTTCTGTTCCTACACCCTAGTGAAGTGGGTGTCAGGAGATCAGCAAGGGCAAAGAGTGTACAAAACACCCCAGCTTATTCCAGGGTTGTGTGAGGGAAGGGAAATGTCGAAAAGAAAATATTTTTCAAATGAACAGAAAATGCAGTAGAGCTCCCAGCCATTTGCCTATGTTGCACATTCACACCTCACAGCTCAGATAAGAACTCTCGTCTGAAGATGTGAAGCCTAAACCATCAACATAGTTTAGTGAAAGCTTAGTTTTATTTTGGGTAGTAAGGCAATATTTTTTTTTTTAAAGAAAATCAGCTTCTAGAGTTCTTTGTACGCACTACACAATTATTCTACTATAGGATCAGACGAGATCTCAAACGGAATTGTCGTCAATCCAACTGGACAAGGCCTTCATGAATCGGCCTATTACCTTTCTGTTCGCATTGAGGCTCGAAGCTGGGATCTGCAGCGTGATCTGGTACTCGGTCCTCTTGTCCATCTCCTCTGCGATGAAGCTGGCCTCCCGCACGTATTTATTGGCATTGACAATCTGCTCTCTGAGCTTCCTCAGGCTGTGGTCCAGGATCGCCTCTCTAGATAATGGACAAACAGATCAATGTGTCCGTCACATCCTGACACATAGGGAGAGATACAGACTTCTTTAATGAAAGGCATCAAGATATTGATGAAGTATATATGTTCTCCTGCCTTGTGGCTTGCACTGGTTGACAGATGTTGTAGCATCACAAATGGACAAAGCGATGCTTGCAACAACTGGCGTATTTATGGAACAAACCACCAAGTGATGTGCCAATGATCCACAGCCATCAAAGAGTTACTACTGTTAAATATTTTGGATATGGTAAATGTGTGTGTGTTGCTAAGAACAGCTCCTGCTCTAAGACCAGAAGCTAGGCATGCTGGTTGAGTCACACAGCATGAAGACAGATTGTAGCGCTAGTTTTGCTTTCATCAAGTCTTTGGACATTTCGCTCAGTCACTTTGCACACAAAAAATCGGACCATGTTTCATTTTTAAGATTTTCTGTCGAAAATACACCACAATAGTAAATGTCAAGAAACACAAAATTAATACACAACTACAACGCCATTGTGTAGACTATGCATATAACAGAACAATTTGGGGTCATGATATAAAACGCTTTCTATTAAGCACATATTTCCCATAGTAGGGGACATGTTTTTGCATACCTGTCCTCCCAAGCGCATCCTAGAAGATGCAGTTCAAAGCAGCCCATTTGCTTAGACTCTCTCAAAATTCACTCACAAATTCAAGCAGAACCAGTTTTGGGAGTCTCTAAGTATGTAGGTATCCTACTTTTTGTCCTTGTCAGAAGAGAGCAGTCTATTGTATACATTTCACTTATAACTGTCACAACTTTATATGCAGCCATTTCACAAAGGGCACAGGCTTGTGTTACGATGAACGAAGACACTGGAAGCAGCAAACCTGTGAGCAGGTTTATTTTAAGTAACATGTCACAGGTAAAAAACAAAAATAAAAAGACAACAAAGATGGAGCAAACACTCCTGCCAGCTCCTGTCTCTGGCCTCGTCAGCTTCACGAGTCTGTATCCTAGACTGGAGCACGCGCTCCTGACGCTTCCAAGGTAGGAGAGGAAGAAATGCATTTTTTAAATGTATTTATCTATAGTGAATGTACGTCAAGGTACAGAACACTAATTGGGTGAATACCCAGAGTAACAATGAGAACCTAATCTTTACACTCCTAGGAGAAGGAAAAGCTGACTGTAAAACAAACTTAGGATATAGTACTTTAAAAACTTCGCAAGCATTTAACTCAGTGCTTTAAATGGGCCGGTACTCTCCGGTACTGAGTACCGGCACTTTTTTATTTGGAGAGGGAGAGTACCGGCATATCTCAAGATAAACGTAATACTTTTAATTAGAGAGTACCGGCACTTCTCGGAAACAAGCAGGTACTCTGGCACAGAGTACCTGCACTTCTATTTTTCCATTTAAAGCACCTGATAGATCACGTTCACTGCGATCGCCCAGGCCCGTCCAGGATCAGTATTACCGGCGGACCCATCCATCCTCTGCTCGAACCAACGTGGCCGTCCCATTCAGGCCCAGAGCACTGGCTGCCACATTGCCCAGGTGACACCCAGGTTCACCTCAAACTACAGAGAGATTTGAGAATGGGGAAGAGGTCACAAGCGCCCCGTCACATGTTCAGTGCTGTGTGAAATAAATGCCACTCACAGAGCCTCCAGCATCTTGCGACTCGATAAATAATCGCAAAATCAGTTAAGGGAGCAAAGGCCACGATGTTTAAAACACCGGCCGCAAAAAAGAAGAACAGTTTCTCAGCAGTGAAAAACAAAATGTTTCACGTTCTCAGAGAGCTTTGTTTAAGTTAGTTAATGGGTCTTAACCGAACTACCTGCCTTGATAGAGGGGCATAGGAGCTGCTTCTGGCTTTCAGCGAACTTGACCCGAGCAGAGGGCAGGAGCATGGCAAGAGGCCGAACAACGGGCACAGGATTGGAGGGGTCACCCTCAGGATATAAACAACAGGAAGGTCTGGGGGGTTAGTTGATCAGCACAGTGCTGAGGAGGAACCGGCATGTGATGTTAACATGTGGATGTTTTGATATTAATACTTCACATTAAAGCACTGTACTGAGAATATTTAAAGTGAGCGGTTAAACATGAACTTAGTGCCATTAGTGAACTAAAAGGTAATACAGTAGTCACGTAAACCCTGTGTGTGGCCCAGATTCTTGTAGACAGTCTATTAAGTCTATTACATTAAGTACAAATTTTTTTGTGCAGCTGGTACTCTTAAATCATGTATTTGAAGGTGCTTTGATTTCCGAAAGTGAGGAAACAGGAGGATGAGTAAAATAAAATGTGCTGAAGATCACACAATTAGGTTAAATGAGGAAGTCGCAAGTGGTCCAGGTTTTTTGGTTTCACCTTCTACAAATCTGCTACTAAACACCTCTCCTTTTTTATTTCAAAGGCTACTGTTATGTTTTTACTCCCTGGTGCATGAGGGTAGACGAGGGGGTTAGGCAGAGGACATATGAAAGCTCGGCTTGTCAGTGGGCTCGAGGTTTGAACAGGACCTCGAGCCAGGGCCGGGCCTCAGACTCGATCCTGGCTCGCCCGCCTCTACACGCCGGTGTCAGTCTGCGGTGGGAGAGAATGGGTACCCGAGGCAGGGAACGAGTGACCCACTCAAGGGTCACTGCACCCAAGCCCCTCCTTCCTGCAGGGAGGGCTCTGAGAGGAAAGCCGGGGATGCAAGGAGTGTGTGAATTCAACTTTACTTCTGCTCATGCATGGATGGGAGCAAGGAATGCAATGAGCTCCTGCGGGGAAGGGAGCAAGGGGTGCAATAAGTGCAGGGAGTGCGTGAGGGATGCAGGGTGCTCCTGCAGGGAGCACTGTGAGGTTGCATCGAAATAATCCAGGAAAGAGAGTAAGGGGTGTAGGGAAATCCTGAAGTGGATGTTGTCAGGGAGAGATGGGCGCAGAGTGCTCCTTCAAGAGGTGTGATGGGTGCAGGGGGCTCGTGCAGTGATGGGTGCAGGGAGCTCGGAGCTCATGCAGTGATGGGTGCAGGGGACTCGTGCAGTGATGGGGGCAGGGGGCTCGTGCAGTGATGGGTGCAGGGGGCTCGTGCAGTGATGGGTGCAGGGGGCTCGTGCAGTGATGGGTGCAGGGGGCTCGTGCAGTGATGGGTGCAGGGAGCTCGTGCAGTGATGGGGTGCTGCGAGTTTGTGCAGGGAGGAGAGCAATGGCCTACTGCAGCGTGGAAAGGGACGGGGTGCTGTGAGCTCCTGTAGGGCGCATATTGAGCATGCAGCAGAGTTCAGGGAGGGAGTGTCGCTCGGATTCTGCATTCAGTGTGCACTAAATAAAGTAACACAGACCTGATGCAAAACCTTTAGAGATCTAGGCCCAGGTGCATAAGCACAAAGTGGCTTACTTTTTAGGGTAACTACCAGGTTATGAGTTGAATCCTCACAGAATCAGTTCAGGTTTTCACATTCTGATGTCGGTAATATAAATAAGAGCATCAAACAGACACCCTCAGATGCCTTCTCGTGCCTATTCCAAGGAGGAATACTCTGATGGAGTAGTTTTCATTATTTTAAGGCTGAGAAGGAATAATAGGAAGTAAAATAAATTGGTGCTATAATGCCGCAAAAAGTGCACTTGTGTGCCGCAAAATTTAAATTTTTGTGCCACAAAGTTCACTACTCTGTGCCGCAAACTCCTGGCAGGTCTGACTTTCAGATTCTATTCAAAAGAGAAATGTCTTCTTCAGTGACATCTAGAATTCCTTCCAAATGAATTTTCAGGCCTTTTGATCAAATCAAAAGCCTCACAGATTACAGCTAGTGAGCGCTACTTGACAATGTTCTCTTTCATTTCTTCTAATCATCCATTAACAATCTTTCCGTTTATGGTATCAGTGAAATGGTTTTCTTTAACCTTTGCTTTCATCCTGACATCCTTGCCCTCAGTATGTATGTAAGTGTCATTACTATAGAACCAACCTATAGCAGGGGAGTGCGGTACAAGGTCAAAGACGAGCAAAACCTCAACTAGTAATGGAGGAGGAAGCTGGGGTGTGGCCGGTTGGTGCATTGTGATCTAGTGTTCTTGGAGGAGGTGACAATTCAACTCTTCCCTAAACTGGAGCAGTGATGGGGTGGTCCTGGTGGCTGTTGTGATGTTGATCCGGATACTTTGTGAATAGAGGGAAAAGGTATATGCTGTCTTGTTTTTTGATTTTTCATATCTTGGTCCTATTGTGTGCTGGCAGCAGGTGTGCCAAGAGAACCAGTGATGGTGAGCTCGCCTGCAAGATAAGAGGGAATGCTAGTCATGATAGCTTTGTAGATGGTGCAGCTGGTTTTGAAGATGGTGAAAAGCAGCAAGTAGGGCCGATAGAGTTCAGTCAGTATGGGGGGGTGATGTGATAATACATCTTTAGGCTCAGATGGGATGCAGAGTGTAGGATGACCTTACTTGGTGCCTGTCTGGAGTGTGGAAGGCCACAGAACCGGGCATCACAACTATCCAGATGGGAGTACAAGGACTTGAGCAGCTGCTCTGAAATCACTTTCTGGAAGAAATGGTTAACTAGCAGAAAATATATGGAATTAATAGTGCTCGAGCCCACTTGTCTCTGGATGGTCAGTGTTGCAATCCTTTGCTCCATACTCCCTCTTGTGCACAGCTACGAGTCACCTTTTCTGCTCTCACTTGAATTGTATTTCATTTCTGCAATCATGGTAAAACATCCTGCTTAACGGCGTTTCATCCATCTGGTGTCCTATAATAGATGGAATGTCTGTGCATTTTTTTCTTTGAAGTTGAAGTCATGTTTTTTTTAGAGGGCATCTTCCAAGTCTTGAGGTGACGCCTAGGCACTGTGGAGGCATGCTGCATTGTGCAGCTCACTTCATCCCCAGGTCCGGTCTCAGCTAGGACAGCCTGCTGCACAGCAGGTCCCACGCCACGCCACGCAGTCACGCACACTGCAAACCGTGCGCCGAAACCACCCTTCACTCTCTGCCACTGTGCAGTGAGGGATGTCAGCCGGAAGGAACGCTACTTCTAAAAACGCGGAGCCGGTAGGTGCTTATGGTAGTTTCCGAATTATTCTGGGCTCCAAATCTACGCAAATGACCAAAACCTGGAAAAACTTTGCACTTTCAAGCTTTTTAAAGCTTGAGGGGGCTTTTGTGTTCTAAGCTAGGGCGGTTTCAAACGTTTTAAAAAGATGTTAAAGACTTGTCAGCAACAACTCTTGTTTTTCGTTATTCGACTATTAATGTTTATATTCACATTATATATTATTCGGGAAAACGGATTTTCTTATGTCTCATGTCGCTGTTCTTGAACGCATTATTGAGCAGATAAGTCTCAAAATGGCTGAGAGATGCAGTGTAAAATCAACTGGAAATGCTGGCATCTGTGGGGCCGGAAGAGATGGGTCTCCTACATTTACAGGCATCAAAGATACTATCATTAGCTGGATCCAGGACTCTGCACGCCGGCAGCTCAAACTTAAACAAGTGCGCTTAGGAAATAGAGACCTTTTCACGTCAGAAGGTGACTACGGAATAAGCATTGGCAAAGCCAGAAGGTCCCGCCTTGGCAAGCTGAAGAAATGATATTTTTTTGTTTAGTTTTCATTGCAGGCATGTGCTGTAAAAACCAAAGCAGAAAAAAGAATACATGCCACTGCCAATACATGGAGACTATAAGCTCGAAATAGGCCATATAAATAAATAAATACATGGGCCATCACATACAGGAGAATGGGTGCTTCGTACTTGTACTCAAAACTGGTAAATAAACCTTTTTAATATGAACGCACATCACAGGACAACAAGGATCTTATAGGTGCAAAAGAAGAAGCGCAAACACACAAGGACAGCTAAAGAAATGTAAGAAAACAATACAAAGAAAAAGCACTGTAAATTATTTGGCCTACCACTCGTAAGTGCACTGCATTTAAGGCAGCTGAGCACATCCTTCACTCACAAAAAGCCAGTGGCTAAAGTGAGCTACCCTTTGCCCCAGTACTGTGGGCCGTGGCATGAAGAAGCAAAATGTGAATGATAGCTCAACATACCAATGACTAAATGGCCAGACCCAATGCCATCGATATGTATGTTTGTGCACCATCTTCATGCACACATACAGCACCATCTTGATGTACACACGCACAGCACCACCTTGATGTACACACGCACAGCACCACCTTGATGTACACACGCACAGCACCACCTTGATGCACACAGGCACAGCACCACCTTGATGCACACAGGCACAGCACCACCTTGATGCACACAGGCACAGCACCATCTTGGTGCACACAGACACAGCACCAGTTTGAGGCACACGCACAGCACACTAGATGCACGCACAGGAAGAGCTTCATGCAGAAACGCACAGCACTAGCTTGATGCATGCATGGACAACACCATCGATGCACTGCACTGTCTTGGCATGCACAGCACTGTCTTGACGCACACACGCACAGTACCATCTTGATGCATACTCGCACAGCACTAGTTTAATGCACACATGGACAGCACCATCTTGATGCACAGCTTCTTGACACACATATGCATGCATCATCCTGACGAACACATGAACAGCACTGTCTTGACGCACAGCATCTTGACGCACACACGCACAGCACCATCTTGATGCATAGAATCTTGATACACACATGCACAGCACTGTCTTAACGCATAGTATCTTGGCGCACACATGCACAGCAGCATCTTAATGCACACATGCACAGCAGCATCTTGAAATATAGCATCTTGGCGCACACATGCACAGCAGCATCTTGGCGCACACACACACAGCAGCATCTTGACGTATAGCATTTTGGTGCACACATGCACAGCAGAATCTTGGCACGCACAGCAGCATCTTGACACACACACGCACAGCACCATCCTGGTGCACAAATGCACAGCACTGTCTTGACGCATAGCATCTTGGCGAACACATGCACAGCACCATCTTGACGCACAGCATCTTAACGCACACACGCACAGCACCATCTTGACGCATAGCATCTTGGTGCACACATGCACAGCAGCTTCTTGACGCACAGCATCTTAACGTATACACGCACAGCACCATCTTGATGCGTAGCATCTTGGCGCACACATGCACAGCACTGTCATGACGCATAGCATCTTGGCGTACACATGCACAGCAGCATCTTGGCGCACACACGCACAGCAGCATTTTGACGCACACACGCACAGCAGCATCTTGACGCACACACGCACAGCACTGTTTTGACACAAACACGGACAGTGCCATCTTGACACACAGCACCATCTTGACGCACACAGCACAATCTCGATACATAGCATCTTGACGCACACACGCACAGCACCGTCTTGACGCACAGTATCTTGGCGCACACATGCACAGCACCATCTTGATGCATAGCATCTTGGCGTACACATGCACAGCACGGTCTTGACGCAAACATAAACAGTACCATCTTGATACACACACGCACAGCACCGTCTTGACACACAGTATCTAGAAGCACAAATGCACAGCACTGTCTTGACGCAAACACGGACAGTACAATCTCGATGCATAGCATCTTGACGCACACACACACACACACATACATCACCGTCTTGACGCACAGCATCTTGACGCACACATGCACAGCACCGTCTTGACGCAAACACAGACAGTACCATCTTGATGCATACACGCACAGCACCACCTCTGGTAGAAGGCGCACCTCTCTTCCGCCCACTGTCGAAGGCGCTGCTGGGCATTGGGTGAGGAGAAGGAGAAGCGCTCCATGCCGCGGTACTGCTGCTGCTTCTCCGGGGAGAGTCGTCGGCGCAGCTGGTCCAGCTCATGCTCGTACATGACCTTCTGCCGCTCCAGAGCCGACCGCTTCTCCTCCTCGTGCTGCTGCTCCAGGGTCTGCAAGATGCTCTGCATCGGATCTGATGGGCAAAGAGTAGACAGTGCTCTTAGGTCCATCACAGCCTGCAGTGCTGCTAAACGCTACCAGGCGCTAGGACTGATCTCAGAGCAAGTGCAGCATAGTGTCAAACGGTCTTTTCATAGCAGATAACAGGGCAATTTATCAGAGCACAACACGACCACTCATACAATTAGTTATTTAAAGATGCATTCAGTGCATACTAGACCCGAAGTGTATCAGGGTGCTTTACATGAGAACTGTTACAATACAGAAGCAAATGAGTTTCATTTTAATACACTTTGCTGAGGACAGGTTTCAAATTTCAAGGCTCAACCAGACAGGCTGCTGTTCATATTTAAGTTTCCCTTTTGTCAATTATTCCTGGGCCTCTCTGTAGCGGACCAGACCTCATCGTCTGCCACAATGATACCGCAGCCCAAGGACTGCAGGCTGCAGACATCCAGAAATACATTTTGCTCCTCTGCTAGGCATGAATGCCCACTGCCATGGCACTACTGCCAGCCCCGCTAAGGCCCACCTACAGAGATGCTCCCGAAGTGTGGTGATCGAGATAGGGAATCCTGCGGAATCATGGCTCACATCTCTAAAAAAAATAAAAAAAAATAAAAATAGGTTGTCTTATTAACAGAAATGTTGATATATAATTTGATTTGGGGGGGGGGGGGGGGGTGGAGAATCGGTGGGCCGCCAGGATGGCTACTATCTGCACGAACAAGTGAGTTTAGGTAGACTTAAAATGTTAACTAGATTAGAATGCCATTTATATTATTGTAGGGAGTAGTCTCTGACTATATGGCCACAAATCCAAGTATGGCCACAAACCCAAGATAATTAGGAAAATCAAATTCCACAAGGGTTGATTAACCTTCCCGCTCAATGGAGTATGGTAGAAATACCGGTCTGCTCCTAGGAGGGCCACTGTTACTGGATCAGGGCATCAACAGTAATATGTTTCTGAATTCGCCAAGATAAATCGGAGCAACAGGAATCGATCTGGCTGCCAGTATGATGTTTGAGGCTGTTGTTGGGGGAGAGTGGGGGCAAGGAGGAGAGGTGAAAGACGTGCAAATGAGAAGCAAGAAACAGAGGTCATATCTTGCCTGGGGGGCCAAAACCACCCCAATGTGCAAGGTGTTCTAACGGCCTCAGGAATGTTCTGCACATTGAGCTGCAGGGCCACATCAGGCACGGTGGTGCCACCGCTGGGCCACCTGAGGCAACTCGGGACTCGCACAGCTGGCAAGAGAAAGACACTGCATGCTTGGCCAATCGCTAAATCACCTTCAATGATGCGGCCGGCCAGACAGCCCATCAAAGTTGTGGTATCTGTAGCTCAGGAGAACACATCGCCCTGTTTCAACAAGTACAGGACTCCCTAGTCCAGCTCATAGAGCTAAGCTGGCACCTAACTCAGGGCCAGCTCTAGGCTAGTTCCCACTGATCTGACATCCAGCACAGAGATGCTAGATATGCAATGGCACCACTAGATGAGGACATCAGACTATAAGTAGGCTCCTCGTGGTGGTCCATTAGTCCTGTCTCAGCAGGCTGGGTGGGTAGAGGGGACTCAGCGGTGGAATCGCTGTCTATGAGCTCCGTAAGCCAAAAAGTTGCGGCTGCCATTTTAGGTAACAGGATACGGTCCCCGGGGCTGAAAATAAAATGAAAAGTGGCATAAGAGGTCAGGGTGGAGGTACCCTGGCCCCAAGGCTGTGATATAAGGGTATTTGAGGGTGAAATTATGTCTTTAAAAGTATTTTTTTTTCACCACATGTGATATTCGCGAATACACCGTGAGGTTCAGCGAGGCCCCCCCCCCCACCCATGTAAAATCTCAACTAATTCACGAATGTCAGCGGAAAAAAAAACATTCAGACTGATTCATACACTAATTCATTCACTCATAGTAGCACTCAGACTGATGAATGTAGCAACTGACAAGAGCCACGCAGACACTCTTTCACCCACTAACAGACCCACACAGACACCCATGCACCCACTCACACACCAGCTCAGACACTTACGCACCAACTCACAGACCCACTCAAACACCGATGCACCCACTTAGAGACCCACTCAGACTGTCACACATCCACACACACAAACACTCAGACCCTTACGCACCCACTCACACCCAGTCACATTCACTCCCCAAAACATCTTCTCACACCTATTCTCATGCCCAGAGAGACCATTTGGCTGTGCATAGTGTGCCAGGCCCTGCAGCCAACTCCCGCCGCCCATGGCCAAAGGCCGTGTATGGCACAGTGTTGGTTAGTTTTAGGGTGTTCGCCGCAAGCCCTGTGCCAAACCCCGCCATGCACAGCCATGCACAGCTAAAGGCTGAGCGTGGCAGTGGTAGGAGTAACATATAGTAATTCAAATTACCCCACAAAATTCAGCACTGATGACATCTTTGATAATATCAATGTAATATCTACAGTCACATTTTTGACGAAAAAACTGCATAGCGGGGGCACGGATTATAGTTACTTGAGATAACTAGAACAGGTGAATTTTTAAGGTATGGTACATTTAAAATGTGAGCCTAACTATAACATCCCTGTAACCTTTGGTTTTTAAGTGTGCGTGTGTGTGTGTATATATATGTATATATATATATATATATATATATATATATACACACACACACACGCACACACACACACGTACACAAAAAAGCAGGGAACTCCGAGCACTTCCCAAGATTAGGTGAAGAGCATCTCTTTTATATGTTGCACCCTACAACACCACTGAAATCCTGAATCTCCTGACCTCAAATCTCAGTTTCTCTATCAGAGGTTTTAAGTGTGGGATTAGCAAGTGCCATCAACAATGAGCTGAAAAATTACAAAAGCCTTTCACCACACCAGGCACAGTATTATAGCCTGAGACTGGTAAAATAAAATTCCTCCAAGCCAATCTGGAATGAATAAAAGCAACCCCTGACACGAGTTTCGCTACAGTTAGAGCTCTTCAGAGAGTTATAGCTTTGTCCAAACACATGGGACCACCCAGTATATGTCAAGAGAATACTCTTTCCCGGAGTGGAGTGCTGCATAACTTATGCAAACAATTACTGTGTCCCCAGCAAACTTGCCTACCATTCACTTTTTACAATGGTCGGTGCTTGGGCCCCAAATCATAAAACCTAGTGCTCAAAATGGGGCTTGAGACAAGCAGAGGTATCGCTCAGGCTCAAATCTGAACTCATAAAGTGTAAACTCACACCCAGTGTTTCTCCATGTACTTTGGAGCAGATTGCTCCCACTCACAATGGAGCAATCTATGTGCAAAAACAGTGATAATCAGGAATACACATTGGAGAAAGCAACAGTAATTCCGGGTTCTGCATGTTATTCCTCATTCCAGCTAAACAATCAGTAAATTGCACAGCATTGGGGGCAAACTACTGCCCAGGAACTGTAATACCAGTGCTGGTATTCCCATGTGCCCTGTGCCATGCAACTTGGACTGTGGGCCTTGGAAGGTGCTCTTCTGGCAGGGGAAAGCCTGCACTATGCCAGAATCATCCGGAGCTGAAAGGAAGGATGATGGTTGGCTGGAGATGTCCATGAGTAAAGGTATTTTTTAGGGGGAGGGAAGAGAGTTGTTGACCCTGCAAAACACAATTAATGCTCACATGTTTGTAGACATTCATAAAGATAGTGTGGTTCATGTGTCATCATGGGAACAAACTACTGCACCCTTCACCCTCCTATGCCAGTGGACTTTAAAGAAAAGGATGCTAAACACAACCATATGGGTGGAAAATCACGCGCAAACGCACGCTGGACGCACAGTTCACCTTTGTTCAGTCATACAGATTGTCTTTCCACTCAACGATGTGAAGGAGTACACCTGTAATTAGCATAAAAGGTGAACATCCATTCCAAACATAGGAGCAACCCTTTCCCAGCTGGGTCTGGTGGAGCAGGCCCTTAGAGGGATGTACACTGGGGATGAGCTGAAAGGCTTTCCAAGGGAAATGCAAGCGACTGGGTCTGCACTCAGAGCAACACGATGCAACACAGAAGAGAAAGGCCTCCTGACATCGGCCACTCACAGCAACACGATGCAACACAGAAGAGAAAGGCCTCCTGACATCGGCCACTCACAGCAACACGATGCGACACAGAAGAGAAAGGCCTCCTGGCATCGGCCACTCACAGCAACACGATGCGACACAGAAGAGAAAGGCCTCCTGGCATCGGCCACTCACAGCAACACGATGCGACACAGAAGAGAAAGGCCTCCTGACATCGGCCACTCACAGCAACACGTTGCGACACAGAAGAGAAAGGCCTCCTGACATCGGCCAGCCCTTACCATTGTTTCCAATGGCCTTCATCATCACCTCCATCTGGGCGTACTCGTAGCTGAAGTTGTTCTCGCTGGACACTTCGCTGGACGTGTCCCCATCGGCGTCCAGCTGCTCAAAGCTGTTACTGTTCCTCATACTATTTTCTCGCTCGTCATCTTCGTGCTCAGATTTTTTTTTTTTCTTTGGCAAACTTATCCTGCAAAATAATTGGAAGGAAAACAATGCAACGTGGTTAGTTCACATCCAAGAAATGTGCTCCAAGTCAGACACAGTCGGCCTCTTCAGGAACATTTTTAAGAAAGTGATGTGGAGAGGACTCCACCCAAGGTTAACACTGAAAACACTTCATTCATAGTACGAAGATGCTGTTCTGGGCCCAGCCACGAGTTGGGAGAATACCATAGAGCACAATTTGGAGTAACATCGTGGCTAAAAAACAAAACAAAAAAAAAAAAAACATTAGCTGCCCTAATTCATAATGATTTCTCAACAAGCACAGCCTCTTAAACAAGAAACCTGCTGTGTGTGATCACAAGCCCGGCAGCTTGTCCGAAGATCTGTGATCCATCTCCCAACCATGAAATTACAACATGCTCAAGTCACCCTCTACCTCGCTCATAAATGCATCCACAGCAAGGCCTCCAAACACTGCAACCACAAAACGTAGGACTGCAAACTCAGACAGTCCCTGTGGTGTTCAAGCAAAAGCTACTCTACATGCTACAACAAACTTTAGATTTAAAAGAAGTAGATGCTTCCATTTCCACGAAGCCAAGCTTATGTCCCAAGATCATCCGCGATGAAGCCACCCAACCTGCTTCTAGAAAAAAAACTCTAAATCAAGCTCTTTAGTGGATCCTCCTAGGAAGAATGCAGCATCAACTGATGTAGCCTTCAGACATACACCGTCGCCCGCTGACAACGGCTATACAGGTTATTAATGGCCATGAATCTCAGTTATAGCCTATAATAATAATGAGGTAGAGGGCCTTTAACAACCGGCATAGCCTCAGTATAGCCTGAGGCAGAAGATCTATAAGGCGATTAGAACATTTCACCCACTGTGGATGAAATGATCTGAATGAACAAAGGAGAAACAGAAAAATAAAGATTTGAATGTTGGAGCAGAAGGCTTATATCAGCCATTATGAACCCAGAGTCTCTTCAATGTTTTCAGTGGAGATCTCAATATACTATACTGACCCCAACATACGCCCTAATATGCATTCTACATAAATGCTATTACAACATAATACTGTCTGTGACATGATGGTCCAACAGGTACTACACTCACATTCAATAATTCATTGAAAGTACTAATTATTTGCAAAACATCTTCACTCAGACTGCAACCTTGTTTAGGACGGACAAGTACAGGACAACTGAACAATAAAAGCCACTTGTAGATAGTATATTGATCATGGCTGTGGGTGAACGAATATAACCCAAAGAAGGGGATAAGAAAGTCTCGCAACTGCAGATGTTTGCGCCCTTACAGGAAAGACTTTAGGTTGTGACTAAGGGCCACATGTGCAAAGCATTTTTCTAGTCGCAAACAGGACGATTCGCAGAATCGGCCTGTTTGTGACTAGAAAAATGTTTTGGGAGATGTACAAAGCCCAAATTGTGATTCGGCAACTTGTTACCGAATTGCAATTTAGGTTTCGCGATTCGGTATTAGGAACGTGCGTGTTCAGGGCATCTGTTCCAAATATCGAATCTAAATAGTATGTATGATTGATATGTGTCTGTGAATGCGGTTGCAAATCAATCACAGATAACACCAATTTTAAATTGGGGGTAACCCATTCGCAAACAGGAAAGGGTCCCCAAGGGATCCCTTCCCATTTGTGTATGGAAGCGAAAATCTTTTTTCAGAGCAGGCAAAGGTCCCACAGACCACTGCGTACTCTGAAAAAAATTGTAAAGAAAATGTTTAATTTTTCTTTTTGAAATGCATCCGTTTTACTTTAAGGAAAATGAGCTGGATTTCTTTTTAAAACTGCATTATTTAAAAAGCAATGACAGACCTAGTGGTCTGCCGTCCACAGCAGGCCACCATCCCTGTGAGTGTGGCCATTCCCAATGGGGCCGCAAACTGTGACATACTTCATGAATATTCCTGGGGTAGGTAATTTACGACCCCATTGGGAGTTGCTAAGTGTATCTGAGACACATTTGTACATTTCATTTTGCGAGTCTCTAATTGTGATTCGCAATGAATCGCAACTAGAGACTCGCAAAATTAAATGATCGTACATCAGGTCCTAAAGGAATAGGCTTAACTGTCAGGAGGTGGGACTACTTTTCAGAATGTGGATTGCAAGAGCTGAATGTGTCCCAAAATTCAAAATTTTTACTATGAAAGTGTTTTACTTAGCTTTTTTTTTTTTACCATTTTTCTTCCAAATCCTCTTTTTCTTGAGTATTTATTTCCACACAATTGTTTCCGCCCTCTCGTCTTCCTTTTTAGTTTTTCCCTTGTTTTTTCCTCCCGCTTCTTTAGTTTGGGTAGTGCGCGTTGCACTTTTCCTTCCTGCACTTCATTCCTTCTTTCAGAACTTTTAGGATTTTTTGTTACTATTTTTACGACTAACGGGGCATGAAGCCCTTAGCCTACTCCCTTTAATTTTCATTACTGGGGTGCCTCCCCAAATACCTCCCTTTTTTACTCTGCCTTCTTTATCTGCCTGGCCCGTCTTTTCTGTTGTGTGTTCCTTTCAATAGCAAATGCTCCTTCTTGAAATCACTGTTTATTCTCTTTTTTAAGCACTCTGCAAAGTGGGGAACTGTGCTATAGCCAAAGAGCGTTTCAATTTTGTTTACACATGTGTCACTTTAAAAATGCTAAATTTTTAAGTGACGCTTTGGAAATGTCGAGGTAATTAATACAGGTTGACTTTTTGGCAATGAGTACACGAAATCTGCCGGTTTGTGATGAACTGCAGCCCGTTCTGGCAGTCCGACCCAGAAGGGGCCGGGGGAAGCGCACACTTCTAATAAGTTCTTAGGACTCACCGATGGGAAACACCCATTACACGTTGGCACTCACCTGTGCAGCGGGAGGTCTCGTGCGCCAGCGGGGGCTCCCTCGCGCTCCGGGTCTGCAGGCAGAACTTGTCGGGGCCGGGCAGGCTTCTGTCTGCTGCTGCCAGACCGGCATTCTTTCAAGCCACGTCTCTGCGATCGGGCCTTGCTGCAGGCGTCAGAGTCGGGGAGGAGCATGGATGCGAGGGCGTCGAGCCTCTCTCGCGTGACGTGAGATATACCATATACTATGAAAACCTAGGCAGGCAGTATATGTACGTGCGCGGCGAGCGGCCTAGCAACTGTGTCCAGGGCCCTAATGCAAGCAAGGTCAGTGGACCCCATCGCCTGGTCTGCTGCTGGCGTGCAGTGGGTCCCTAATAAATGCACCTTGGCCCGGTGCCACTGCACCTTCTGCACCCTTGATAGCTACCGGACCATTGCGCTATGCAAGTCCTCCCAGGACACCCCGGACTAAAGACAGCAAAAGGCCTTCACTTGAAAAGTGCTAGAAACCCACATGAGGCACCACCTTGTGCCTCAGACGCACGTTCGCGTGCGTTCCACAAGGTGGCGCTGTTCCCTCACTGTGTATCTATCGGATTATAAAACTACAGTTGGGCTCTATACCCAACTCGACAAGGACAAACTCTGTGAACTGCATGATGCCAGTTCCTTCACACACCAAACCGCGTTCAGCCTGGCATAAAAACAGTACCGAAAAAAACACACTAAAGTCAGACAATCGGTACACAGCGGCATCTAAAGAGAGATCTTATGTTAGAACTGGTGCATTTAACCATGCACGTCAGCTCATAACAACAAAGGCACCCGTCGTCTACGTCTCTCCCTAGTGGCAGCTGCACCACGGACAACATGAACAAGAGCACACAACAAGGCGCACCCCCTATGAAGAACTGAAGATCACCCCTCACAAGACAAAGCAGTTAACATGAGGTATGCAGCCCACTTCACCGTGCAGAGGATGGACCCCGCAGTCCCTCAGTATCCGACAGACTCATCTCCTGAGACGGGGACCCTGGAGCCCGGCGTGCGGCTCTGAACTCGGGGGGACGGGGGTCTGTACCTGAAGAAGTGGTTGTTTCCCCACAGTATCCGGTCTCCGTGGTGCAGCTGAGTCGGGCCGGCGACGGCGGAGCCGTTGACGAAGGTCCTGCGGAAATCAAGCACCTTTGTTAGAAGCTTAGAGGCCATGTATTGTGCTCCAGACTCTGGGTTCACTGCACACAGACAGAGCTGTGGTGTAAGGCTCGTCACCCGTGCTCCCCTCGCCAGTGAAGCAGCCCCCACCCACCCCCTCTGCACCTTCCAGCTCTGTACAAACTTTATACCACACACCTCTCTCAGACTCCCAGCACCCCCGCACTTCTCATCAATGTCCGTCACCTAGAAGAACTAAGGCACATTCATCACATGTAGGCACCCCCTCCCTAACTGTGCGATTCAGTAGGCAGGTAAATACTCAAAACAAAGGTACTATTTTGCTGATTAGAAGAAAAAAACATCACTCGATTACCAAGAAATATGAGCACGGCAAATGCACTAACAGGTACACTTAGGTTTTAAAATGCAATTTAATCTACTAAAATGGCCCAGTGAGTTGAATGCTGACTGCCGACATCTGACGGTAAACACGCTGGAATCTCAGGAAGGCCAACTCAGCCTTACATCCTTCCACAGCAGGTAAATTAGGCACCGTTACACTGGCGAATAGGGCTATCGTGTTGGCAAATACATTTATAGATGCATTTATTTTTTATAACAAAAGTTACCCTCTTTATCACTGTTTATTTGTCCAGCTTGTTCAGCAACAACTTTTAAAACATCAGATGTGCGCCATGAAACGCATTACAAAAACAAATGTGTCATCCTGGATGTTGCTGGTAGGAGCAGATTGAATTATTTCCACCTGCTCGCGCCACCCGTTTTTCGCCCTCTGTTTTCACACACGCGTAGAGATCCACTGCTTCATTGCTGATTTAGCAGTCCACGGATACAAAAACAGGAAAAACCCAATATCACAGAATGAAGGAGTGGATCAGTTAGAAAGAGGGACATGAAGCCAGTGGCGTAACAAAGGCCCCCACGGTGCGAGCTCCAGGGGGCCCCCTTAGCACGGTAGACTGTGCAGGGGTGGCAGGCCCCTGACTGGGTCTAGGGGGTGGGAGCCCCCTGAGGTACTTTGAAGAGTCCCCCCTCTAGTTTCGTTACGTCACTGCATGAAGCGAGGTGCACACCCCCATCCCTGGTTCCTGGATGAGCGCTGGGCTCGAGTCGCTAAGGTTTAGTCGAAGTCTTGTTGTGATCGCCTTCCATCCTCCTCCACCGAAACTTGTTCTAGATTCTTGGCTCCTTGGATGGTTACACATCTATTTTTTTTTTTTTTGCACTATCCAACAATAGTTTTTTCTAGTTGTATAAATAGCATGTCCTTAGTACCGTACCATACAAAACTTCCACCAATTCCAAGCACTACAAAAAAAAAAAAAAAAAAAAAAGTTTTTTCTATCACCCAATTTACGGTTCTCAATTTATCGACCTCGGAAGAATGGAAGGCTGACCCTTCCTTGCTGGTGTTCGAAGTGGAGACCTCTAGAACACCGCAGTTTGTCAGCTAGGAGGGTTCAGCTCGCGGAGACATTCGCCACATGTACTGGTTGTCATTATCTATAGTATGTGACTATTCTGTTTTTTAATAGATTATTCCTATCTAACCTTCTCGCCCCTTCCTCCTCCCAAATGTTTAACCAGGGGGTCGCACGTTAGCCCAGGAGGGCCGGAGCCATGCCATGCTTTCGGCAAAACCACCTGGGCAGCTTTATGTAGAATGAACGTAAAAAAAATTCAATGGAACTCATTTCGGGGTACCCCTGACCTCTGCAATGCCTGGCATAACCCCGGCCAGGTGGGTTTTATGAACCCTTCTGGCCCCTGTGGTCTGTGCTGACGATAATCCCAGTTACTGCTAAATCCGGCATCTTCTAGGATGCAGGGATGCATTGCACAGGTGCTCACCAGCACACAAGACTCAATTAGTACTTCTACAGCTCCAGGTAAAACAGTCAACAGCCTGTAGTTAGTTAAACAAGCTACCTGCTTACCACTTCTTCACTTTTCTTTCCCACTTAGTTTTCTTTGCACTAGCTCAAAAATGGTAAAAAAAAAAAAAAAAAAAAAAAATTATAAACCACTGATGCTCAAGTTTGTCATGAAGCACAGAGCTTGTAAGTGTATCCAACCCTGGTGTGTGTTTTAAGATGAGTGGCCCACAAGAAGAAATGGATTCTCAAAGCCTAGCTGAAAATTCGCTAATAAATATATTCTGGGGCTTGAAAGTATCACCAGAAAACCCAACCAGTATCACAGAAAATGTTCTGTTTCGTATACAGAGGAGGGAAAGGACCAGGTTGGAAAGGTGGTGAAAGGGGGGATTTGCAGGTGATCACTTATGAAAAGTGCCCCAACCGTTGGAAGGTCCAGAACAAGGAACCATGCAACAACCCAGAGCAGTGGTTTCCAACCTTTTTACATTAGTGGATCCCACCCAAGTTTATCATTACCGGAACCCAGGGAACCCCTCTGAATCATTATTAGAATCCGGGATCCACTACTAAGTCATTACTGAAAGCTGGAGACCTAATTTGTTAATAGTATTTAATTTTTCTAAGCAGTCGCAATCCCACTGAGGAGGCTTCGCGGACCCCCAGGGGTCCCCGGACCACAAGTCGTGAACCACTGACCCAGACAATAAAAAGCATTGCAATCGGCGCCCACAGCAACATTGCTGACATAGCAGAATTTAGACATGGTCAGCCCTTCCCACCCTATGAAGAGTTGTCTTACGTTACCTGGTGTTCTTCTTGGGGGTCAGCATCACCTGCGCCTCAGGTGCGATGTCTATGATGCAGTGCTCAGGAAGGATCCCCATCCCACACAGCTGGATGTCCTGGGAGTCATCGGACCCTATCAGCGTGTGATCCTGAGGGAGAGGAGCATGAGGTCAACAAAAGAGGATGTGGACACCTTTACAGAGGAGGTCACGTGTCAGGATCTCAAGTAACAATTACATGGTTTATAAATTATTCAAGGACACACTTCCCTACTCTTGGTGGGTAGCCAGATTCTTAGGTGGCATTTTGTTTTTCAAAATAGTTTTCGAAACCAGAACACGTAGGAAAAAAAAAAAACTTGGATTAGGACATGTTTAGTCAAATCAAATCAAATCAAATCATTAACATTTATAAAGCGCGCTACTCACCCGTGCGGGTCTCAAGGCGCTAGGGGGGAAAGGGGGGGTTATCGCTGCTCGAACAGCCAAGTCTTTAGGAGTCTCCGGAAAGCGGAGTGGTCCTGGGTGGTCCTGAGGCTGGTGGGGAGGGAGTTCCAGGTCTTGGCCGCCAGGAAGGAGAAAGATCTCCCACCCGCCGTGGAGCGGCGGGTGCGAGGGATGGCAGCAAGTGCGAGGCCAGCGGAGCGGAGGGGGCGGGTGGGGACGTAGAAGCTGAGGCGTCTGTTGAGGTATTCCGGTCCCTTGTTGTGGAGGGCTTTGTGTGCGTGGGTGAGAAGACGGAAGGTGATCCTTTTGCTGACTGGGAGCCAATGCAGGTGTCTCAGGTGTGCGGAGATGTGGCTGTTGCGGGGTACGTCGAGGATGAGGCGGGCCGAGGCGTTTTGGATGCGTTGCAGGCGGTTTTGGAGTTTGGCGGTGGTCCCGGCGTAGAGGGTGTTGCCGTAGTCCAGGCGACTTGTGACAAGGGCGTAGGTCACGGTTTTTCTGGTGTCGGCGGGGATCCAGCGGAAGATCTTGCGGAGCATGCGGAGAGTGAGGAAGCAGGCGGAGGACACGGCGTTGACTTGCTTGGTCATGGTGAGAAGAGGGTCCAAGATGAAGCCGAGGTTGCGGGCGTGGTCTGCGGGGGTCGGTGCGGTGCCGAGGGCCGTGGGCCACCAGGAGTCGTCCCAGGCGGACGGGGTGTTGCCGAGGATGAGGACTTCCGTTTTTTCAGAGTTCAGCTTTAGGCGGCTGAGCCTCATCCAATCTGCGACGTCCTTCATACCCTCTTGTAGGTTGGTCTTGGCGCTGGCGGGGTCCTTGGTGAGGGAGAGTACAAGTTGGGTGTCGTCGGCGTAGGAGGTGATGATGATGTCGTGCTTGCGTACGATGTCGGCGAGGGGGCTCATGTAGACATTGAAGAGTGTCGGGCTGAGCGATGAGCCTTGAGGTACGCCGCAGATGATCTTGGTGGGTTCTGAGCGAAACGGAGGGAGGTAAACTCTTTGGGAGCGGTTAGCGAGGAAGGAGGCGATCCAGTCCAGGGCCTGGCCTTGGATCCCGGTGGAGCGTAGGCGGGTGATTAGGGTGCGGTGACAGACGGTGTCAAAGGCAGCCGAGAGGTCGAGGAGAATGAGGGCGACTGTTTCACCGTTGTCCATCAGGGTTCTGATGTCGTCTGTGACTGAGATGAGGGCGGTTTCCGTGCTGTGGTTGGTTCGGAATCCGGTTTGTGAAGGGTCGAGCAGGTTGTTGTCTTCCAGGAAGGTGGTCAGCTGTTTGTTGACGGTCTTTTCTATTACCTTGGCTGGGAAAGGTAGAAGAGAGATGGGGCGGAAGTTTTTCAGGTCGCTTGGGTCAGCCGTAGGTTTCTTTAGTAGGGCGTTGACTTCAGCGTGCTTCCAGCATTCGGGGAAGGTAGCAGAAGAAAAAGAAGAGTTGATGACGGTCTGGAGGTGCGGGGCGATGATGTCGTCGGCTTTGTTAAAGATGAAGTGCGGGCAGGGGTCCGAAGGGGCGCCGGAGTGGATAGAGTTCATGATGGATTTGGTTTCTTCCGTGTTGATGTGGGTCCAGTTGTTGAGGGTGATGTCCGGGGAAGCGGGTTCAGTGGTGTATGGTTGGGTCTGGTGTCCGAAGCTGTCGTGGAGGTCGCTGATCTTGCGATGGAAGAAAGTGGCGAGGGATTCGCACAAATCCTGTGAGGGCGTGACGGCGTTGGCGCTGGCGCTGGGGTTGGAGAACTCTTTGACGATGCTGAAGAGTTCTCTGCTGTTGTGGCTGTTTTTGTCTAGTCTGTCGGTGAAAAAGTTCCTTTTGGCAGTGCGGATCAGGTGGTGGTGTTCGCGTGTAGCGTTCTTGAGGGCGGTCATATTGTCAGCGGTGTGGTCCTTGCGCCAGGCCTTCTCAAGGGCACGACAAGTTTTCTTTGATTCTTTGAGGGTGTCAGAGAACCAGAGAGGTTTTTTGGTGTTGGTCTGTCGATGCGTGCGTTTGAGGGGAGCAAGGTTGTCAGCGCAGTTGGAGATCCAGTTTGTGAGGTTGAGAGCTGCGTCGTTGGGGTCGGTGGTGAGGGTGGGTTGGTTGGCGGCGAGAGCGGAGAAGAGTTGCTCTTCAGGGATCTTGTTCCACTGTCGACGAGGGATGGGTTGAGTGCGGAGGTGGGAGGTCTCGCGTCGGAATGTGAAGTGGACGCAGCTGTGGTCGGTCCAGTGTAGGGCAGAGGTGTGGCTGAAGAAGACGTGTTTGCTGGCGGAGAAGATAGGGTCGAGCGTGTGTCCGGCGATGTGGGTGGCGGTGTTCACCAGTTGTTTGAGGCCGAGGTTGGCGAGGTTGTTGAGCAGGGTGGTGGTGTTGGGGTCGTTGTTTTGTTCCAGATGGAAGTTGAGGTCGCCTAGGAGGATGTAGTCCGGTGAGGCGAGGGCGTGCGGGGAGATGAAGTCGGCGATGGCGTCGCTGAAAGAGGCGCGAGGTCCGGGAGGACGGTAGACGAGGGATCCTCTGAGGGTGGTCCTTGGGTCGGTGCGAATCTGAAAATGCAGGTGTTCAGCGGCGAGGGGGGGGTCTTCGGTGGAGGTGGTGACGCTGATGGAGTCTTTGAAGATGATGGCGACACCTCCTCCTACTTGGTTGGTGCGGTCTTTTCTGGAGATCTTGTAGCCTTCGGGGATGGCGGTAGCGATGTCTGGAGCAGAGGAGGCGTTCATCCATGTCTCCGTGATGAAGGCGACGTCCGGGGCTGTGGAGTCCAGGAGGTCCCAAAGTTCAACGGCGTGCTTGTGGACGGAACGAGCGTTGATCAGGATGCACTTGAGGTGGTTGATGGCGCGTGGGCTTGTGGTCGTGGTAGTTGCGTGGTGGAAGATGCATTTGCAGGAGTTGCAGGCGAAGGGTCCATGGGTGCGTTTGGGGTGAGCTAGGAAGCAGGTTTTGGAGCGCCCTGGGTTGAGGGCGTGGAGGGTGGTGGGGTCGTAGCGGATCAGCGGGGCTTGGGGGAGCTGGGGACCAGGGGTCGTGGCGCTGGGCGCGGGCCAGGCGCAGACGGGCTTGCCTCTGGCGCGCCAGCGGCGTGCCCGCTGCGCAGTCGCGCAGCGGCCGCCATAAGAGGTAGGAGGGGGGGGGGAGGGGTCAGCTGGGGGCGAATGGGAGCTGGGGGGCGGGGGCGTGCAGGAGGTCGCGGCGGGAAAGCGCGAGGGAGGGGGGGACAGGTAGAGTGAGAGGAGCTGGGGGAGGGGGTTTTAGGGTGGAGGAGGGTGAGTGTTAGGAGGTTTGGAGATTAGGGAGAGAGATAGGAGTAGGGTTGTGAAGATAGGGGAGGGGGGGTTGTAGAGGTGGGTGAGGGAGAGAGGTAGAGTGAGAGGATAGGGAGATAGGTAGTAGAGGGGGTGGCGGGAGGGGGGGAGAGATAGAGAAATAGATAGAGAAAATAGATAGAGAAGTCGATAGATAGGGAAATAGATAGATAGACAGATAGGTAGGTAGGAGGAGGTGGAGAGTGGGGGAGTTAGATAGTGAGATAGGGAGCTAGAGAGATAGGAAGATAGGAGGAGTGAGGGAGGTAGATAGCGAACGGGTTAGCTAGGGGTGAGAGAGGGGGAGGCGAGTGAGGGAGGGGGATGAGGAAGGAGCAGGAGGGCAGGCTCGGGGGAAGAAGACGGAGGAGGTAGAAGAGCCGAAGACAGGAGAACAGAAGACAGAAGAACAGAAGACAGAAGAACAGAAGACCGGAAGAGCAGAAGAGCAGAAGATCGGAAGATCGGAAGAGCAGAAGAGCAGAGAAGAACAGAGAAGAACAGAGAAGAACAGAGAAGAACAGAGAAGAACAGAGAAGAACAGAGAAGAACAGAGAAGAACAGAGAAGAACAGAGAAGAACAGAGAAGAACACAGAAGAACACAGAAGAACACAGAAGAACACAGAAGAACACAGAAGAACCGAGAAGAACCGAGAAGAACCGAGAAGAACCGAGAAGAAGAACACAGAAGCACCGAGAAGAAGAACACAGAAGCACCGAGAAGAAGAACACAGAAGCACCGAGAAGAAGAACACAGAAGCACCGAGAAGAAGAACACAGAAGCACCGAGAAGAACAGAGAAGAAGAACACAGAAGACCGGAAGAACACAGAAGAACAGAAGGGAAGAACAGAAGAACAGAAGAGAAGAACAGAAGAACACAGAAGAAGATTGCAGAGGGGGAGCGAGGAGGAAGAGACAGAGAGGAGGAAAAGAAGCAGGAGCAGGAGAGAAGGTGAGTGGCGCGGGGCAGGGCGAGGGGCTGGGAGGAGGGGGGTACTTACAGTTAGGTGGGTCTCAGGAACACAGGAACTTGGAGGAGCTGCAGCGGCAGGGGGAGCGACCTACCCTTGGGTCAAGGGTCGCTACCACTGTCGCGCAGCGGCCGCCATAAGAGGTAGGAGGGGTGGGGAGGGGTCAGCTGGGGGCGAATGGGAGCTGGGGGGCGGGGGCGTGCAGGAGGTCGCGGCGGGAAAGCGCGAGGGAGGGGGGGGGACAGGTAGAGTGAGAGGAGCTGGGGGAGGGGGTTTTAGGGTGGAGGAGGGTGAGTGTTAGGAGGTTTGGAGATTAGGGAGAGAGATAGGAGTAGGGTTGTGAAGATAGGGGAGGGGGGGTTGTAGAGGTGGGTGAGGGAGAGAGGTAGAGTGAGAGGATAGGGAGATAGGTAGTAGAGGGGGTGGCGGGAGGGGGGGAGAGATAGAGAAATAGATAGAGAAAATAGATAGAGAAGTCGATAGATAGGGAAATAGATAGATAGACAGATAGGTAGGTAGGAGGAGGTGGAGAGTGGGGGAGTTAGGTAGTGAGATAGGGAGCTAGAGAGATAGGAAGATAGGAGGAGTGAGGGAGGTAGATAGCGAACGGGTTAGCTAGGGGTGAGAGAGGGGGAGGCGAGTGAGGGAGGGGGATGAGGAAGGAGCAGGAGGGCAGGCTCGGGGGAAGAAGACGGAGGAGGTAGAAGAGCCGAAGACAGGAGAACAGAAGACAGAAGAACAGAAGACAGAAGAACAGAAGACCGGAAGAGCAGAAGAACAGAAGACAGAAGCACAGAAGATCGGAAGAACAGAGAAGAACAGAGAAGAACAGAGAAGAACAGAGAAGAACAGAGAAGAACACAGAAGAACACAGAAGAACCGAGAAGAAGAACACAGAAGCACCGAGAAGAACAGAGAAGAAGAACACAGAAGACCGGAAGAACACAGAAGAACAGAAGGGAAGAACAGAAGAACAGAAGAGAAGAACAGAAGAACACAGAAGAAGATTGCAGAGGGGGAGCGAGGAGGAAGAGACAGAGAGGAGGAAAAGAAGCAGGAGCAGGAGAGAAGGTGAGTGGCGCGGGGCAGGGCGAGGGGCTGGGAGGAGGGGGGTACTTACAGTTAGGTGGGTCTCAGGAACATAGGAACTCGGGAACTTGGAGGAGCTGCAGCGGCAGGGGGAGCGACCTACCCTTGGGTCAAGGGTCGCTACCACTGTCGCGCAGCGGCCGCCATAAGAGGTAGGAGGGGGGGGGGGGGAGAGGTCAGCTGGGGGCGAATGGGAGCTGGGGGGCGGGGGCGTGCAGGAGGTCGCAGCGGGAAAGCGCGAGGGAGGGGGGGGACAGGTAGAGTGAGAGGAGCTGGGGGAGGGGGTTTTAGGGTGGAGGAGGGTGAGTGTTAGGAGGTTTGGAGATTAGGGAGAGAGATAGGAGTAGGGTTGTGAAGATAGGGGAGGGGGGGTTGTAGAGGTGGGTGAGGGAGAGAGGTAGAGTGAGAGGATAGGGAGATAGGTAGTAGAGGGGGTGGCGGGAGGGGGGGAGAGATAGAGAAATAGATAGAGAAAATAGATAGAGAAGTCGATAGATAGGGAAATAGATAGATAGACAGATAGGTAGGTAGGAGGAGGTGGAGAGTGGGGGAGTTAGATAGTGAGATAGGGAGCTAGAGAGATAGGAAGATAGGAGGAGTGAGGGAGGTAGATAGCGAACGGGTTAGCTAGGGGTGAGAGAGGGGGAGGCGAGTGAGGGAGGGGGATGAGGAAGGAGCAGGAGGGCAGGCTCGGGGGAAGAAGACGGAGGAGGTAGAAGAGCCGAAGACAGGAGAACAGAAGACAGAAGAACAGAAGACAGAAGAACAGAAGACAGAAGAACAGAAGAACAGAAGACAGAAGCACAGAAGATCGGAAGAGCAGAAGAACAGAGAAGAACAGAGAAGAACAGAGAAGAACAGAGAAGAACAGAGAAGAACAGAGAAGAACAGAGAAGAACACAGAAGAACACAGAACACAGAAGAACACAGAAGAACCGAGAAGAAGAACACAGAAGCACCGAGAAGAACAGAGAAGAAGAACACAGAAGACCGGAAGAACACAGAAGAACAGAAGGGAAGAACAGAAGAACAGAAGAGAAGAACAGAAGAACACAGAAGAAGATTGCAGAGGGGGAGCGAGGAGGAAGAGACAGAGAGGAGGAAAAGAAGCAGGAGCAGGAGAGAAGGTGAGTGGCGCGGGGCAGGGCGAGGGGCTGGGAGGAGGGGGGTACTTACAGTTAGGTGGGTCTCAGGAACACAGGAACTCGGGAACTTGGAGGAGCGGCAGGGGGAGCGACCTACCCTTGGGTCAAGGGTCGCTACCACTGTCGCGCAGCGGCCGCCATAAGAGGTAGGAGGGGGGGGGAGGGGTCAGCTGGGGGCGAATGGGAGCTGGGGGGCGGGGGCGTGCAGGAGGTCGCGGCGGGAAAGCGCGAGGGAGGGGGGGGGGGACAGGTAGAGTGAGAGGAGCTGGGGGAGGGGGTTTTAGGGTGGAGGAGGGTGAGTGTTAGGAGGTTTGGAGATTAGGGAGAGAGATAGGAGTAGGGTTGTGAAGATAGGGGAGGGGGGGTTGTAGAGGTGGGTGAGGGAGAGAGGTAGAGTGAGAGGATAGGGAGATAGGTAGTAGAGGGGGTGGCGGGAGGGGGGAGAGATAGAGAAATAGATAGAGAAAATAGATAGAGAAGTCGATAGATAGGGAAATAGATAGATAGACAGATAGGTAGGTAGGAGGAGGTGGAGAGTGGGGGAGTTAGATAGTGAGATAGGGAGCTAGAGAGATAGGAAGATAGGAGGAGTGAGGGAGGTAGATAGCGAACGGGTTAGCTAGGGGTGAGAGAGGGGGAGGCGAGTGAGGGAGGGGGATGAGGAAGGAGCAGGAGGGCAGGCTCAGGGGAAGAAGACGGAGGAGGTAGAAGAGCCGAAGACAGGAGAACAGAAGACAGAAGAACAGAAGACAGAAAAACAGAAGACCGGAAGAGCAGAAGACATAGTCCATACTATGTTACATGGTTGATGACATTTTTAGTCCACAATATCTATCTACGAGAGCACCATACACATCAAGCGCTCTACAGAAAATCAAACAAGTAGAAAACACTCCCCCCGAGTTCCAGCCCCAAAATAAACGCACAGCTAATTTGCTTCCATTGTTTTGATCACCGTTCTATGAATTTTACAACCAGTAAAAACCCTAATTTTAGCACAGGAAGTTCATTATTAATAATCAAACAAAATACATCATGAAGGAAACTGCAGAACGAGAAGTGAGAAACAGGGCATACCCCAGGACTGGATTAATAGAAGTCACTCTTGTAGAACATCCTTTCTGCTTCAGCCTGCACCTTTGTAGAATATTCTTTCTGCTTCTTGTCGAATATCCTTTCTGCTTTATCCTACACTAGAAGTCACTCTTGTGGAACATCCTTTCTACTTCGTCCTACACTAGAAGCCACTATTGTAGAACATTCTTTCTGCTTCTTGTAGAACATTCTTTCTGCTTCACCCTGCACTAGTCACTCTTGTAGAAAAGCATCCTTCCTGCTTCATCCTACACTAGAAGTCACTCTTGTAGAACATCCTTTAAACTTCATCCTACACCATAAGTCACTCTTGTAAAACGTTCTTTCCGCTTCACCCTACACTAGAAGTCACTTGTAGAACATTCTTTCTGCTTCATTCTACGCTTGAAGTAACTCTTGCAGAACATTTTCTGCTTCTTCCTGCACTAGAAGTCACTCTTCTAGAACATCCTTCCTGCTTCATCCTTCACCATAAGTCACGCTTGTACAACATTCTTTACGCTTCTTGTAGAACATCCTTCCTGCTTCTTGTAGAACATTCTTTCTGCTTCATCCTACACTAGAAGACACTTGTAGAACCTTCCTTCTGCTTCATTCTACACTAGAAGTCACTCTTGTAGAACATCCTTTCTGCTTCATCTTACACTAGAAGTCACTCTTGTAGAACATCCTTTCTACTTCATCCTACACCACAAGTAACTCTTGTAGTACATTATTTCTGCTTCACCCTACACTAGAAGTCACCTGTAGAACATTCTTTCTGCTTCATTCTACACTAGAAGTCGCTCTTGTAAAACATTCTTTCTGCTTCATTCTGCACTAGAAGTCGCTCTTGTAAAACATTCTTTCTGCTTCACCCTACACTAGACGTCACTCTTGTAGAACATGCTTCCCGCTTCATCCTACACCATGTCAAGCTTGTAGAACATTCTTTCTGCTTCTTGTAGAACATCCTTCCTGCTTCATCCTACACCATAAGTCATGCTTGTAGAACATTCTTTCTGCTTCTTGTAGAACATTCTTTCTGCTTCATCCTACACTAGAAGACACTTGTAGAACATTCCTTCTGCTTCATTCTACACTAGAAGTCACTCTTGTAGAACATCCTTCCTGCTCTGTACTACACTAGAAGTCACTCTTGTAGAACATCCTTCCTGCTTCATCCACCACTAGAAGTCACTTTTGTAGAACATGTTTCTGCTTCATCGCACACAGAGGGCAATGTTGATGATATGCCACCAATTCTACACAGACACATCTGTGACCAAATTCAACTCCCCTTTGAGGCATGTTCATCAATGGTTAGTGTGCCAGTTCTTAATTAATGCAGTCATGCGGGGATTGCGACCAATCCAGTGGCATGCACTAACAAATACATCTTCACATATATTAACTTGGAGAGGTGTGATGCAATGCATGGCCATGTTTGTTGAGGCACAGGACAATGTGGGTGAGTGCAAACAAGAGAGGAACTAATATTATTCCTAATATGCTCAGAGGCTGCCTCTCAGCTGTCAGGTGCATCAAGTTCAAAGTTAACAGAATACATTTTAGTTGTGTTCTTTGGCCGCACAGCAGTTGAAAATAACATTCCATTAGAAGTGCAATGATGAGGAGTTGCACTCATGGGGCACTTGTGGCTCACAGTAGACAAGTTATGGGGAATTTGTGTGACTCTAGTGTTTGAGGATGTAATCTTTGCTGAAGGCACAATTTAACAGAACTAGGCACACACTGCGTACTTGCTTTTACATGGTTCTTTTGGGTTCCAAGTTCAAGTAGGTCGGACTCAACGCCTTCTGTATCTCCCAGGTTTACAACCTGAGTAACCTCATCAAAGGCTTTTTGACAGGAAGCTGGACTAGACACCAATCTATATTAAACAATGTTTTTACTTGTAGACTTTTAGGAGGTTGGTGGGAATCCTGGGTAAACTGCACACACTCCACCACTGTGATCTAGCAACAAACACGTCATGCTTTTGTTATAGAAAATGATTCGGGTACAGAAGGCGAAACCCAGACTTTTTTCTGTGCTCTCCACTTTGACATACTGAGATGAAATTAATCACATATGCATTTATTGTCATATGAGCTGTCCAGCAAATGACAAGCAACCATCAATGTACAGCTGGGATCTGTCTTGCTCCTGCTCACAGAATACTTGCAGTTTAATTCTGTACTGCTGTGTTCAAAACCAGTGGTGGAAAACACAAAAAATGGTGCAGACTTGTGGTCCTTTGTGGCGTTTTGGGTAACGTCATAGGAGCATTAATATTAGAGATAGACCAGTCGATGTCAACGATTTTTTAGAATGTTTCAAAGAATATTCCAAAGTTTCGAAATTAACTACTAAGGCCTTTATTAGGAAAGAGCCAGTGGAGACGAGTTATTTATTAGACACAATAAAAATGGATTCACCAAGGATCAGTATTTATCCCCAAATGGGGAGTAAAAGCAGATTTAGATGCTTTCTACACATATTTACCCAGCAATTTCCCCTGTTAAAATTTTGTCAGGTTTGACCTCCTGAAATTCTTTTAGGGAAAATTGCAGGCTATGCAGCAGTGCCTAAGTTGTGCCAGTGTTTGCCAGTGCTCGGCTCCAGTACCTACTATTCAACACTGGCACTTATTTTTGACAGGCCACCACATGGTGGAGCTGTCTGCATATTTTTGAGAAACACACATCAGCAGAGCATTGGAAATTACAATATAAATTAAAATATCACCTCATCAAGCCTTTTTTTTTTTTTTAGCTTTAATGACATGGAAAAATCTAAATGGTCACAGTTCCTTGAGTGTGATAGTTCGAAAATAAAGATAGAACTCGCATTTAGCGGCACTGGAAGGATGTGGAAGCTGAAGTGGCCTCCCGTGGAATACTCTAGGCCCTGACAATGTTTTAACGCTACTTATTTACTTAATTTACAAACTCAGCACCGGGATAAGGTAATGTGGTGTTTAGTATTTTACTGAGCTTTTGTTATAAGCAATGCAATGGAATGGAATGTGTAGTGTAGAATGTGATGATGTAGAGGGAGAGAGTCTTGGAGTCAGTTGGTGCTGATCTCCTGGGCTCTTCAGACGTAATACTTGGTGTCTGTGTTTACTACAATAAAAACATATATTGGGAAATAGCATCAATGGTTGGAATCTTCACAAATTTGGCGACAAGCATGGGACTTTGCAGGTAAACTTAAAAAAAAAAAAAAAAACTAGATTCCTTGTTTTTACTGGAATTGGACTTTGCCTATGTTTTAATAAGGTATGGTTTACATGATATTGTGGGGCACGTGGATCATGAACTAAGGAGGACGCTTTTTGGCTGTGTGCTTGCGCTATTTTGGCAACTTGTTTAAAACGATTAAGCGCTTTGAGGTCTGTTTGCATTTGTGTCCGGATATATCTGTCAGCGCGTTTGTCTTTGAGCGCTGTAACACTGTATGTGTACAAATCGGTCAGCATTTAACATAATACTTAGTTTTGTCACACAACGGAGGGGGCATGCTGCAGCCATCTTGAGTGTACAGTGGAAGCAGTCTATGTTTTTTTAAGCAGTTGTTCGGCGATATGCACACCAGTTAAGAGCATATCTCCAGTGATATGCTCATCATTTAATTTTAGCTAAAGTTGAATATTCATCTAACTTGATGTTTATACGTGTCAACCGCAATTGGCACGCTTTTGTGAAAAGGACGGATATAAAATCAATATATCACTTGTATCAACAGCAACTGGCACGCTTAAATATTATATATATATATTGGGTCATTTGATGTTTGTATTTTCTCTGCAAGGGTGTTTTAATATTAATTAGTTTTTTATTACTATATTGGTTAAAATGCAAACTGTTACTCCACCTAGTCCTTTCTTACAGGAACCTGGTGAGCCACCAGTAAAATGGCTGTTATGGTACATTTCTTTTAATGCATACTTAGGTGAGATAGATGGTTTGAAATTTAAATCGAATAGGAAACAAAGTTTACTTTATTACTATCTGGGAATTGAAGGTCAAAACGTCTTTGACCACTTACTACAATGTACTGGTATGGATGGTGAGGAAATGGATGAATTTCAACTTGCAGTTAAACAACTGAGAGTATATTCTGAAGGAAAAGTAAATCTTGTAGTTCACAAATACAATTATTTTTACAATGTGACTGCTTTAGAAATGCTGGCACGCTACTGTGAGTTTAAGGGGTTTACACTGCAATTGATTCTGAATCAAATAGTACGTAGATACAATTCAAAGAAAATTCAGCAAAAACTGTTATCGTGCAAGAATCCATCAATGATATAGCTAAAAGCATAGAATGTTTGGAATTGGATGCTAAACAATTAGAAGAACACCCACACATATCTGGTGTGAATATTAGTTCCCAGAATGAAATGTCACATGCTTCAAATGACAATGCAAATTATGGAAGAGGGAGCAAAAGTGGCATGGACAGTCAGAAAAAGAGTGTGAAAAATGTTAATGTTGGGCGTGGTCAGTTGAAATTGACATGTTTTAGATGCAGATCAACCACATATGTTTCTAGCTTTAAAAATTGTTCAGCAGTTGCACAGGAATGCTGCTGGTGGAAAAAAAGTAAGACATTTCAGAAAAGCATGAAGGGGTGGCAGACATGTTCCTGTTAGATGTGTTCAGGGCTATGGGGGATGTGATAAACCTGAAGAGGTAGAGAAACAAAATAGAAGAGTTGGTACTAACAGTGGACTGTGTGCACATTAACAGTGTACAACATGAGAAAATGTACGGTGATCCTTTGGTGTCAGTGAAAATTGACAGCTATGTTATGTCTCACCTTATTAATTCAGGTGCAAGAATAACAATCATTTCAACTGACAAGTATAAAGAATTTTTGGCGCACAAGATGTTATTACCTTCAGATGTAGTGGTCCCTGTATTTCAAGGCAGAAAAATAGTTCTGGATGGGTATCTTCGGAGTGACATTTCTTTCGAGAACAAAACCATACGTGGGAAAATCTATGTAGCACATAAGGGTATAAATGTATTGGGGTGATAGCATCAGGCAAAGTTTGGCATGATAAATTCACCTGGTCACAAAGTTTGGCATGATAAATTCACCTGGTCACAAGTGTCCAGGTCAATCAGAAATTCTGTATCAGATCAGTCGAAATGGAAACACAAATTTCAAAGTGTTTTTGGTAATAGGATGAGTCAAATAAAAGATGTTGTACACAGTTTTAAAGTCAAAGAGGGGATGGGTCAAGTGAAGCATAGACTTCGCAATGTACCACATAGCACTAGGGGTGAATTGACACAGATCTCAAAGACTATGCAGGAGGAGGGAATTATTGAACGAGTAGAAACTACGCTACAGTAGTCACGTATTGTTCTAGCAAAAAAGAAAACAGGTGATTTACGCTTCTGCAAGGATTTAAGATCTCTCAACAATGCAATCTGGGTTGAGAACTACCCTATACCTCTTATTGATGATCTAACTACAACAGTATGTCAGTCCAAATTCTTCTCGAAATTGGATCTTTGAGCAGTGTACCATCAGGTAGTTTTTGGATGAACATTCTTGTCACTTGACGGCTTCGTCACACCTGATGGTACAAATGTCATTAGGACTGGCATCAGTATTGCAAAAGTTAATGACCAGGATGCTGGATGATATTCCCAATGTAGCTGTCTTATCGGACAACATTTCTGTGCATACTGACAGAAGAGAGACACAATAAGGTGTTGGAAGAAGTTTTAGTGACCTTGCAGAAGAATGGGTAACACTTGGAAAAGATAAGTGCATATTTGGCGTGAACAAAATTGAAAATTTAGGACATACTCTTTCAAAGGATAAGATGAAACCCAAACCCAGCACTGATTTTATCATTAATGTTTCCGATCCAACAGAAAGAACAAATACGCTCATTTATTGGTTTCTGTGAGTTTTACGCAAAGTTTATTAAAAATGTTGCCAGACTAAACAATCTTTCAGGAGTTCCTTAAACAAAATTGCAGAATTTATGTGGACCTCAACCTGTCAAAACATTTTTCAGTTAATCAAACAGTATATAATAACAGCTTATGCACTACTTAAATTAAGAAGACAAATGATGGGTGAAACAGATGAGACTTCACTCTTTGTTGTAGTGGGAAACGTGTACTAGTAGGAGATAAAAAATGCTAGTAGACGAGGGACTAATATGTACCACAGCTGATTTGTTTCTTTGAAGAGGGTGTTTAGCAGGATGAATCATGAATGATTATAAACATGCAGATGAAGTAATAAGGACATCTCACAGGAGACTACTGCAGACCGAAAGAACTAGAGCAATGACAATTTTATGTATTGAAAGACGATGTAAGAGAATCTGGAAGCTGATTCTTCTTAATACAAGTAAGACACACAGTTGCTAGAAGACTCTCTTACATTTTTCGGGCTAACATTGCCCTTCGCTTACAACTTTAAACACGTTTTTATGGCAATTTTAACTGTTTAATTCTCAGCCTCTTCTCATTAGTCAAAAAAACCACCACTTTAAAAACAGAATGCTGCACTTACACACAGTGCTTAATTTGTAAAAAAGTGAGTGCCCATGTTCAGAGCTCTGCAGTGCTATTAAAAATGAGCATCCAGAATACTAAGGCTGCACAGTGTTGAATCTACCTCAGGCCTTTTTCATTCACTAATAAACCCAGCTGCCCCTTTGTTTCACTCTTGTCAGTCCTGGCTTTCTCCTTTTGTGACAAATTACACAAATGTGCACCCAGAGACCACACTCCTCGCTTAGAAAATTTCAAATTGTGAAACCTACACCAGGCTAAAGTATCTAAAACATTGACTTTGCATTTAAAGATTTGATATCGACTAAGCTTGTTTTATAAATTGGAAATATTCTCTCATTTTCTGTATTCACATAGCACCTTCTTACCTTTAAGTAATAGACAAGCAGTTCATTGAGTGCCGGATCTGCATTCAGGTTCACCAAGAAGCATTTATTGTCTCCAACCTTAATTCCAGAAGACTGAAGAGATATCCCCAAGCTCTCAAGTTGTTTCTGGCGCTCCTGTTGACGAAATAAACATTTTATATTTTAATTAAGTTTAGTGAAAGGTACAGTGCAGGTTTGCAATGCCACTCAGGTCAATACACACAGTTGCACCAATTGCATAGCGCAGGACAGAGCAATAGCAGCACGAACTTTGAAAGAAAATGGCATAATGTCAAATATTATTTTCACAATTCTGTATACAGGAAATCTGGAAAGATAAAAAAATGTCAATGAGAGTCTTAATTACGGGGGAAATTAAAGAGGCATACTGTAGTAAAATCCATTCTGGGGCGGCATACCAAGAATTAGTTTGTGAGACAATAGAAAGAAGGGTTACAACCTATGCCCACTGTTCAAGTTTGTAGTTGAAATATAGGTTCGGTATCAAGGAAACCAATAAAAATCAGATTAGTCGCCGCAGGGAGTCCAGAGATCAGCAGACGCCGGCACATTTGAAACATAAGGCTTGGCAATCAACACCAATTGGTGGCTCCTTTTGGTAGCAAATGTGAATTGGGTGACATCTGGCAGTGCTGGAGGTGATTGAAAGAGCAGCTGGGTATAACTAGCTATGACACATTACTGCACGTCTTGGTAAAATTAAAAAGGGGGAGGTGAAGAACATTAGCCACCATGTAATAAAGGTTGGCTTATGCACACCAGAAAGTCCATCACTCCAGTCCTATTATACATACAGTTACTGACCCACAAGTCTGAATGTCTTTAACTGGCAGGTAAGTCAGCTTTCAGCTAAGTCCTTTACTTACTTGTGCATGGCTTGCTCAAGCTTGTCCTCTATTTTTCCTGACTGGTCCTCTGCGTTTATCTTCATGAGCTTGGAAACAAGCACGATTATTGTGGGTTTTCCATTCAAATCAATCTGAGACATCAAAGCTGGGCACTTTATTTTTCGACAGGGTCTACAAACTTCTCTTCAGTTCCCCAAAACTGATCTTGCGCCTCAATCATATTTGTGATATGTATGAAGGATACTTATCAAATGTGAACTGTATTCACACTGGGAACAAACACACTTTGACTTGACAGGCGAGTGCTGGAGTCCACTGGATCATGAACTCATTTAGGCTGAGATGGCAATGTCCATCTCAGACATTCTAGCCAGAACATTCATTTCTGACCCCTCCCTAAAACAAGATATGCCATGTGGGTTGAGGAGGTAGCCAAGAGTTAGCTGGGATTCTCCACCCAAGTATAATCATTCCTTACCCTTTCTTCCCTGTGATCGTCATCAATTTGCAAAATGACCTCCTCACCTGCACCAATTCCATATTTCTAACCCAGCCCAAACAGGTCTCAGGAAGGATAGCAGGGCATCAGGCCCCAAACACAAGGACATCAGACCTGGAGACATAGTACTCTTCAGGATTGGTTGGACTGTAAGGAATTCAAAAGCAGCAGCACCACTGACTAGCCTGGACTGGCCTTCCTCAGCAAATACTTTCTTCAAGGTTACTAATCATGACAGAGGTCTTGTACAACCATAAAGGACAGAAGAAGACTGAAAACTCAGTAGGGGAATTCCTGCAGGGCTGCCCTCTACCTACAGACCAGGTCTAATTCTTGGAAGCCTCCAAAGGTCCCTTGCAGCTGTACCTGTGGAGTGAAAGAACCACTTGCCTGCCAAAACAAGGAGCTAGACTTCACATTCAAGCACAAAGAAAAGTGTGCCTTCCCAATCCTTACCATGTATGTATGTATGTATGTATGTATGTGGTACTTGTACAGTGGCGATTGCAGCAGAACAATGTATACTGTCAGAAGCAAAGATACAGTCAACAAGTTACTGGTGGGGTGGCCTTGTACTGAGAGTGTAAGTGGATTGTCAGTGTGTTCTGATGTAGTATTCTTTAAACAGCTGCTTCTTCAACTCTTTCCTAGATAACAGCAGTGTTGGGAATTGACAGGGATGTAAATTCAGATACTCTGTACAAAATCGAGGCCTCTTGCATTTGTTGTACATCTTCTCTACCAGTCTGATGGTGCTGTGGATGCAGGTGGATTCTGATTCACTAGAGGTGGTGAAACTTGAGTTCATACTCCTTGATGGTGGATTTTATTCCCACTAGGCGGCTGGAGGTAGTTCCAACTCAGTTTCCATTACAGACTACAACACCATCCATTTATTTTATAGAAAATAGAAGTCATGTGACAAAGCTGCTTCAGACAGGCACAGAGTACATTTGGGTTTTCTGAATGAACCATGATGCCTTCCTGTGCTCACCACCTTAGTATAATAAATAGATGTCATTTATAAACCTCTTATGTGTTTAAGTGACTGGCTAGTGTGTTCATATCCTGTAGCAGTAACCAAGGGAACACAATGAGCAGAAATGGTTTTAGGGTGTACTAGAATAAGGCAATAAAGTGTGTTAATTTAGGAGCCAAGACTCTGACCACAAAAAGCCATAGCTACTAAAAACGTGAAATGTGAATGTAGCAAGAGCGACAGGCAAACAGCATAATTAAGGCTAGAGACGTGATCACATCTTCTGCTATTTACGACTTACTGAGCAGCAGCATCCTAAAAATGCTAAATTAAGCATATCAGAGCATATGGACACCCTACCCTGGATGAGCAATTGAATTAGTGTACTCTGAGCACTTGTGAACGGAATTACAATGAGAAGGAGCAAGACAAACCTCGCTACTGTCAGGGGTACAGATTGTGAAGATTTACCACAGCCACACAAATCTCCAATTTGAGGAAATACACTAGACTAGATATTTCACCTCTCTAGGTCACACCATCAAATAACTCGGACATTCAGAATATAACAACGTGAGACACAAAATGCAATAGTTCTCGATTAATGAGACCTGGTGCGGATCTGTACTCCACACGTTGCTCTCCAGCTCATGCAAACAGTGGTCCCAGGAAGCATATCTGCCAGATACGTCCTTCCTGTGTAAACTGCATCACCTGAGCAAGTGTTGTGATGGAATCAAATAGCAGACATCACTGACCAGAAGAAACCATTTAGCACACTCTTTGATTCATGCAAGTTCAACTAATACTGATTTCAGCTCAATTATAGTTATGGTGTAATATTGGTTCTAAAAGTAATTTCACCAATACAGTGTTCAGATCATTTAGAAAATGTATTCAGGGTAACAAATGTAGGAGACTACCTGCTTGATGCCGAACCATTTATTTTTTATTTCTGCACTTGGATCTACGATCACGACCAAGTTCACAACTATGTGCAATATTCTTGAGCCCTGATGTGTTTTGAGCATGTTTTAGAAATGCTATAAAAGTGTCCATGTTTTGCCTTACAGGCAGCACAGATTTAGCATGAACCTTACTGGCTATCTTAATAAACCCTCACTTGCGATTTTCAATTCGAGACATAATTACAGCTGTGCCAAATAAGGCAAATGGCTAGAATTGTTAACACAACTGCGAATTTAATTGGGGGATTTATCAAAAACGTATTCTTGAAAAGAGGTTTTGTACTGTTTCGAGCCTCCCTGTTAGGGTCTTGGGGGCCGGGGATATATGAAAAGTAATGTGGTCTAGTTATACACTCATCCCCTTCCCTTCAAGAGGACAGTTTATGTAATTTAAGGAGTAGGATAAATGACTACCCATTGGGAAAATATGGGGCAAGCCTTTGAGCAGGCACGTTCACTTCACTACACTCACTAAAACTGGAGTGCAACCAGCAGCATGCGTCCCTGATTACTTGCTGTCAGGGTCTTTGAACCAGCTGGCACGAAGAGGCAATACTGATATGATGCTGTCTCAAAAGGCTTTTTGTTGGATCTATCTGCTGTTGGCTCTATCTGCTACTTTCAACACAGTTAGCAACTCAATCCTAAAGAGACGTTTGGTGGACACTGGACTTCAGGGCTCATCTCTGAACCTGCTATGCTCTTTCCTGGATGAAAGAGTGCAATCAGTTGCTGTGGGAGACTTTACTTCCAAACCATTCACCCTTCCCTGTGGAGTTCCTCAAGGGTCCTCTTTAAGCCCCACTCTGTTTAACATGTATATAACCCATCTTTTGAAACTGATAAGGGATTTTGGTTTCCTTACAGTCTCATATGCGGATGATACTCAGATTTTGGTCCCCATTACCGATGATATCACTGATACAGCGCTGCGTTTTAAGAATTGCATGTCCGCGACTGTCAACTGGATGAGAGCTCTCACTGTCTAAAGCTAAACTCGGATGAGACAGAGGTCCTCCTTTTTGGTCTGGAAGCCTCGCTATGGAACTCTGACTAGTGGCCACACCTCCTGGGACCGCCACCTAACCCAGTAACTAATGCCAGAAGTCTTGGTGCTGTTATGGACTCTAAGACTAATCAGTTAATATTGTTGCGCTTTTTTACTTTGAAATCAGTAAAAAAGGTTCTTCCCTCCTTACCTCACGAGCTTCAGGAAACTGTTGTTGCATTGCTAGTCCATTCAAAACTTGACTACTTTAATGCCCTATATATGCTGGAGCCAAAGGGATCTTAAATAAATTGCAAAGAATTAAAAATGCAGCTGTACGTCGACTTAAAAGCCTGAAGAAACATGACTAAAGGAGAACTTTACTGGTTTCCCATCAGAAAAATAGTTGCCTTTAAATCACTCTGCATTACCCACAAATCCCTCTTCCAGACTAGCTTGGCTCCCCTCAAAAATAGGATCGCTTGGCAAATTCCTCCTCTGTACCTTAGAACATTAACTGCCAGGAAGTTAATCACCCCGAGAATTTTTAAAGTATCCTAGGGTGGTAGGAGTTTCTCTATCTACACTTCTCATCTTTGGAACCTGCTAGCAGTTCACTTTGAAAAACAAGCCACATTTGCTATCTTTAAGGAAACTTCTTAAAACATGGCTTTTTAATTTTTCTATGTAGCACTAAGCAGCAGTCTATTTGGAAAATTAGCCAATTTGGCTATCTATTAGGAAACTCCTTAATTATGGCTTTGTAATCTCTCTATACTTAGCACTAGGTGGTAGATCTCAACCCTAGGCACTTGACGCAGCCTGAGACGCCCTTGGGCATTTGTTTGCGCTTTACGAATTGATAAACTCAAATTCAACCGTGGCTAGGAGGCAAATGGAGCAAGAAAACTGCAGGTCATATAGAAGGCTGCAAACAGTCCGGATTCAGAAGTGCAGATGGTGACAAGTAGAGGATATGGATTGTTCATGTATTACAATTTGGCATTGGGATTGAGGTGCACCGAACCCATGGCACATTAGAAATTGGAAGTATTTTTAAACGAGCCATATAGTGTTGATTGAGACTATGTTATGCAACAGTGAGACACACATTAGATTCCAAAGAGCAAAGAACATTATGACAAATACAAATAAAGAATACAGTTTAATAGTAGAAAATGGAAGACACTAAAAGAAGATTGCTGGTCTTATTTCGGATTACTGATAATTGTGAAGGACCGCATATTTGAAACTTGAATAAAACTCTTGGCAGTGCAGGTGCCTTCCCCTGATGTAATTGGGAAAACAATAGACAACCTTTATGGTGCCTTTTTTTTTTTTGTGGGTGGTGGGAGGGCTACAAACTAAACTAAGATACAAGATGAATTGAGTAAGTGTTATAGAGATCTTAGGTGAAGTTTAAAGTAACCGAGCTGTGGCAAGATTATGCACCAAATGTTTTGTTAAGAGGTCAGGCTTTTCTTTTACAATTTTATCTGAAACTGGGTCTTCTGACTTAGTATGCTAATGCTTGCACACCAGGATTCTGATTTTGACCCCACAGTCACAGTTTCAGATCCCAGCGGGTCCACTCACCCTTTCGCTTTTCAGGTCAGAAATTAGGGTTACCAGTAAGATGGGCAGCAATAAACACCTTTCATTCAGTGGCAAGATACCCAAACTGGTGAACATTTACTTAATAAATTACATTTAACAAACTTAGCAAAATACACATGTAATTAATAAACAGTGATTACATTGGTTGTTATGACTACTGTCTTTGATGAGGGCTCGTCTTGTTTCAGATCTGCCTCCCAGCGGCACCCTCTCAACTACTCTTACCCTCAGTTTTTGCCCCCTCCCTCCAAAATCTCAATGTTTAACATAGCTGAGTCAGAGTCGTGAAATGTGGGGTTCTGGAGTGTATCCTTGCAGTGGCCCAGTTTTGCATAGCCTCCACTGAATCTATTAGAAGGCTAACTGTCATTCCCACATGTCCAGATAGAGAAAAATTAGGTTTAATGTCAAACCGCGAACTAGGCACCATTCCAAGTGGCACTGCCAGCCACCATGTCAGCAGAGCAGCTTCTTGCTGGCCTCAATCCCTGCCAGGAAGAAATGGTGTACACCCTCACTCAGTCTCTAAGACCAATGAGATGTTCTGCTTTCGTGTTCAAGTAATAAAGCCAACCTCCTGTGGATGATCAAGAGCCTTGAAGCCCAGAGAGAAATGTTTGGCAGCTGAGCAGCCAGCTCTTTGAGTTGAAAGGGAAGAACATGCCAACACACTACCTGCTAACACGTCTTGTACTAGGCCTCTGGAGAGCTGCCTATGAGACAAAAGCCCAAGGAGAGTCTCCTGTGTGTCCTCTCACCCTTGAAGATTTGACTTTATTTTAAGGCTGCTACTCTGGACCCACCCATTAGGTAGGTAGATGTGATCTTTTAAACAGGTTAAACCTCTAGTAGTAACATTCATGGTCCACCAGGGCCTTAGTTTTAAAAGGACTCTTAGGGACACTGACTGAAGCTTGAAATTTGTTGTCCTCCAAGTTCTGTCCAACCACTGATTTGTTGCTCAAAATATTTAATTTTGCTCTATGATCAATGTACCTAAATGTCTGGCGCTTGGAATCTAACCTATAACAAATGAACCAACTTAAAGAAAGTTATGTTTGAAAAGGAACCTATCAACAATGTTTGAACATACAATATACAACCAATTAATTCCCTTGACATGTGTCTCCATCTTTGAATCTAAATCTAAAACTAATCTGAAACTAATGTAATCTTGGTGGGTCCAGAATTAAACATTTTAACAGGAATTTTTTTTTTTTTTTAAAGGAGGGGGGGTGGGCTGCTGCTTTCCCACCATTGCAATAGAACTTTTGAATCTCGTAAGCCTGCTACCTAGAGATGTACTAGTAAACCTATGAACAAACTCTATGGGAAATCTTTTGTAGACCTACCTCAATAACAGTGGTTTGGAGCTAAGGACTTAATTCTGCAACATGGTGCTGTTTGACAACCACAATGTATTAGATACTGAGGCATAAGACTCTTAATACTATACCATATATTCAACCTTCCGTGAATTGTTCATTGCTGTATATACAGCGCTCCATTCATGTGGGTTGCATTCCTGATTACATTTAAAAAAAAAATTAAAAAAAATCAGAGGGGGACAAACCTGCGCAATCTCCTCAGTTTTCCGTAACTTCTCTTCCCAGGTCACAGTCATCTCTTGTATAAGTTTTTCAGACTCCTGCAGCCGTTCATTTAGTTCTGGTGCCTTCATGGACTGCAAATATAGAAAAAGTTATCCCATTGCCTCAAGTTCCTGTCTATAGCCACATTCAAAAACAAATAACTACACAAAACAAATACACAACAATGGAAGATGGATCAATGTAACCCTGTCCAAGTAAGCAAGTGTGTTCCAATTCATGAAGCTAGAAAGTGTAATTAAATAGGAGAAATAAAGTGTAGTTTCAAAAGAATGGTGCAAATCAGACATAAGAGTAATGTATGCTTCTCTGCTTAAGTCATATGATCATAGTAAAAATGATTCAAGTGTTATGCATCCTTCCTTGCATTCAAGGAGCAGAAGAGGGAGTCACCTGCTTCCTCATGTAAGACCTCATTCCAGACATGAATACATTCATTATTTATTTTTCTAACGAGCACACAGCAAATAAAATATTCTTTAGGTGCCATCAATTTTGTTAAACTATGTCATTTTATTTGGGACCAAAATGCATCTTCGAAATAACTGCTTGTGAAATAATCCTGAGGTCAACAAGTCTCAGGTTCAAACCACCTGTAAAACACCTAAAAGCCTAGTGTGGTTTCTGAAAAAAGTGTTACTGTGCCTGTAGAACGAAAACTTTTATTTCCACACCACAATACCTCTGCTTTGGTGAGTTGATCCCTGAGTTTATCAACCTCCTCACGAAGCTCCCGTATGATTCGTGCGTTGGGATCTTCGTTGACTACAGCGTGGTTGACTATGTTCTTGGCTCGGTCTGCGTACCGGAGCGTAGACAGCGTCTCATCATAGTTGTCTGCGGCAGGACTAACAGTGGCAACCATTGCAGTTTTACTGTTCCCCCCAAGACTGTCCTTTAAAGGAAAAAAAAAGTTCAATCAATCAGAATACATAAAATATCTACTGATTTTCAGCCCCTCAAAAATACACTTCTAATTTACTGCGTTGTACATAAATACACCTGTTCTTTTATTACAGCTACATTACCAGGACTGAAGTTTCGAAAGAGAGGTCCAACATTCTGGAAGAGGCATGTATTACAGAAGCCACTGCTGAAGGATTTCCAAAGCTACTTTTTCTACACTGCCTAAACTATTTTCTCACTTACAATTGAAATTATACTGTAAGATGACTATGCCTGCTAGGACTGATAAAGTAATGATTGCAGAGAGAACCAACTACATAATTATTTTGACAAACTGATTTAATAAACAAGAACCTTTCTACATTTACTGAGGAGATTTACTTTTCACAAGTAACTTCAAGAATAAAGAAACAAAGGTATTGTAGGGACTAGGGCTCTTAGTTGGCTGGGATGGCGTAGGCCTTGCCCGAGATTAAATTTAGCGTTTAGCATATCGGCGTTTGCTGAAAGCAGCAGCTCTTTGGATGACCTCAGGATATATGCATGTTTTATTTGGGACTGACGACCCAGCTGGGTAACGATCCAGGTCTGAATCCCCCAGAGGACTGATGATATAGTTGTCCCACCAGCCATCACTGGTCACCAGGTCAAACGGTGCATCACTGGGGTCATCTGAGTGAAGGAAGAAGCCCTGGCTGTATGAGGAGTGGGGAAACCCCTCCAGTGAACATGGCTGTGGTGAAGCGTGCAGTCACATAGGAGGGGATGGTGGAGGAGGCCAAAAGGGAATGGGGATAGTTTCGCTGTCCTTCCGCTATTTGCACTTGAGCACCAAGGAACGTTCCAAGGCAAATTCCACCTTGAAGGTAGGCTTTCACATACGAGGCAAAAATCTCTACCTGAGTTGAAGGCAATCTTGTGGAAATCTTCCAGTTGTGAGAATGAATAAAGAGACATTTTTGTCTAACGTCCAATTCCTCCTGAAGCTGTTAGGGAATAGGTTGCTCAAAATCGTCAGAGCCTTGCACCAAGAGTGTCTCTGAACCTAATGGCTTGGGTGCCAATGTAGGTTTCTGATGCGATGGTGTCTTCGATGCTGATGGCTTGGGCTTTTCAGATCCAAAAGGGGCTGAAGACATTTTTGGTGCTCATGTGGGCTTTGAAGGAGAAGCAGACTTCGGCACCAGCCTCTGCAGCACTTTCCGGCTCGCCGAGGCAGGGTTCAAGGATGGAGGCAGTGTCTGCTCCAAGATTTTCATTTGATGCCGACGAGTGCCAGAAGGCAGTGGAGCCCCAGAGGGCTGAGCCTTTGAGGAAGGGCAGGATGCCGGATCTTATCGTCCGTAGCGCTCTGACTCGACTAGGCCCCTTTTGGAAGGTCTGATGTGTGACTGGGTTTTAGCCATGCTTGCTCCGTGCCGAGGTCTTTGTTCGAGGTTCCGAAGGGGTGGAGACGCAATGAGCCCCGAGGTCTTCGGGACAAGAGTAGGAGACGGAGGAGAAGGTGCCTTTTGGACTAGGTGATGGTCGGTGAAGCATAAGGCCCGACCTCTTCACCATCCTTGATGCCAGATGAAGGCTTTTCCCCGAAGACATTGGGGGTGTCATCGGAAGACTGCCTCTGCATCTTCTGGTGTGCCTTCTGTCTCTCCACCAGGGATCAAAGCATCTTCATGACGTCAGCCCTCTCCTGCTGTCTCATCGTAGTCAGGAGACAAAAGTCACACACCTGGTGGTCGGCTCAGGGGACCTTCACGTGACAAAGAAGACAGTTCTGAAAGGGCGTCCATTCCATCATCCTGTGTATATTCTCCAGTGAAAAATAAGTTGAATTCACTTGAGGACAAGGGCACGAGGGCTCTGGCGAGGCCCCAAGCATGGAGTCAATACAGAGAGGTCTCTAGACTGTAACAGGTAGAAAAAAAAAGGTGATGCCCGTTGTTTCCCCTAATACTTGAGCAGAGGAATATACCAGCTGGGCCCAAACAGAAGCAAACAAACGAGTTAAACTACAACCGCAGCCATGCACGGCCAAACCCGATGGAGAAAAAAAAACAATTAAAATTGAGATATTTGTGGTGGAGCAATTCAGGCTTCATGCTCACTTAATATGTAACCGCTCTGTGTAGGAAATCATGTTTGAGGTCGAGAAAGTCAGTGCTCATTCAATTCTTGGCACTTCTTTGAAGACATCACTTCCACTTCTTGATAGAAGTCTTCAGTTTCCATCCAGTCCTTGCCCTGTGGAATGAGCACCAATATCTAACAATAGAGTGTAATCTGCTTGTCCATTCTCACCGTCACATAATACTACATACAGAGCACTGCAGTCCAGCATGTGCACTTCACTAGAAATAACATATGACAGAGTTGCCAAATCACTCTTCACACATGGGACATCATGTGACCAGTCCTGGGCTTTTCTTTTGCAAATAACTTGCATCAAGTACATTAGTCTGACTGGGTCAACCGAAATAGTCTACAACTTCCATTATGCCTTTCGATAAGAAACCCTGGGCTAGAAAAAGGACTTAATAGCCGATAAGGATAGATTTACTAGATTTAACAATTTCCGTTGCACACCACAATTTGCATATATCGGCAACCACAGGCTATATTTTCTCTATTAAAAGCATTTGGAGTTTTCATTTTAGAAAGTTTCACTAAATTTGACTTGATTGTCTGCTTAAAAGGAATAAATGTGTTTTGGTATTTTGTGACTAAGCGGGTTAACATTTTAAATTAGTTACCTGTGCTGGACTATTAAGTGTTTGTTAGCCAATGCTTGTTTACATTCACAGTGGGGAATGAGTTACTTGTGATAAATATTGGTAATGGGCCATGAGGTATAAAAGAGTAATTTTAAATGTTGACTGTTACAGTTGTCATGGAGGAGCATTGATATGACATGACAAACTTGACTTCTGCCAGGACTGCGTATGCATGGGAGTGTAAAACTAAAGGTTACAGGGGCGTTATAGGTAGGCGTACAGATTTCACTCTAACAAAACCACTGATATTTAGCAGTTAGAATTATTTCAAGTAACTATAACTGGCTGCCTAAGGAACTCGCGCCCCTGCCATGCACAGTTTTTCTTCAATAAGTTGACTTATACTGTTATTTTTATTGACGTTAATAAAGTTGTCATGAGTGCTGTAATATCTGGGGTAATTAGCAATGCATGGCGAGGGCACGAAGGAAAATGTCACTTACCCAGTGTACATCTGTTCGTGGCATTAGTCGCTGCAGATTCACATGCTTTGCATAGTCCGCCATCTGGTGTTGGGTCGGAGTGTTACAAGTTGTTTTTCTTCGAAGAAGTCTTTTCGAGTCACGAGACCGAGGGACTCCTCCTCTTTGCTTCCATTGCGCCTGGGCGTCGACTCCATGTTAGATTGTTTTCCCCGCAGAGGGTGAGGTAGGAGTTGTGTATGTTAACAATAGTGCCCATGCAATGGAATGAGTATGTATATACAAGAGTTGCTTAAAATACTATATTTACAAATATACAAGTGTTGAAGATTACTTCCAAACGGCTACAGGCTCCCGGGGAGGCGGGTGGGCGCATGTGAATCTGCAGCAACTAATGCCACGAACAGATGTACACTGGGTAAGTGACATTTTCCGTTCGGTGGCATGTGTAGCTGCAGATACACATGCTTTGCATAGACTAGTAAGCAGTTATCTCCCCAAAAGCGGTGGATCAGCCTGTAGGAGTGGAAGTATTTTGAAATAAAGTTCTTAGTACAGCTTGACCTACTGTGGCTTGTTGTGCAGACAACACATCTACACAGTAGTGCTTCCTAAATGTGTGAGGCGTAGACCATGTTGCTGCCTTACATATTTCGTTGGCTGTGGAAAGAACACTGGTAGTTCTACTGTTTGATTTAAGTGGAACGGTGAGATAACCTTTGGTAAGAACTTTGGGTTGGTTCTTAGAACTACTTTATTTTTGTGTATTTGAATAAATGGTTCTTGTATAGTAAACGCTTGGATTTCACTTACTCTTCTAAGAGATGTAATGGCCACTAGAAATGCAACTTTCCACGTTAAGTATTGCATTTCGCAAGAATGCATGGGTTCGAAAGGTGGTCCCATGAGTCTTGTTAAGACAATATTGAGGTTCCATGAAGGAACAGGTGGTGTCCTTGGTGGAATCATTCTTTTTAGTCCTTCCATAAACGCTTTTATGACGGGTATTCTGAATAGTGAAGTTGAATGAGTAATTTGCAGGTATGCAGATATTGCTGTGAGATGTATCTTTATGGAAGAGAAGGCTAGATTTGACTTTTGCAAATGTAGTAGATACCCTACTATATCTTTTGGGGATGCATGCAATGGTTGAATTTGATTATTGTGACAGTAACAAACAAATCTTATCCATTTACTTGCATAGCAGTGTCTAGTGGAAGGTTTTCTAGCTTGTTTTATGACCTCCATACACTCTTGAGTGAGGTTTAAATGTCCAAATTCTAGGATTTCAGGAGCCAAATTGCTAGATTCAGCGATGCAGGATTCGGGTGCCTGATCTGTTGTTTGTGTTGTGTTAATAGATCTGGCCTGTTGGGTAGTTTTATATGAGGTACTACCGAAAGGTCTAGTAGTGTGGTATACCAAAGTTGTCTTGCCCATGTTGGTGCTATTAGTATGAGTTTGAGTTTGTTTTGACTCAACCTGTTTACTAGATATGGAAGGAGAGGGAGAGGGGGAGGGGGAAAAGCGTACGCAAATATCCCTGACCAATTCATCCATAGAGCATTGCCTTGGGATTGCCTGTGTGGATACCTGGATGCGAAGTTTTGGCATTTTGCGTTTTCTTTTGTTGCAAATAGATCTATTTGAGGTGTTCCCCAAATCTGAAAGTAAGTGTTCAGTATTTGGGGGTGAATTTCCCATTCGTGGACTTGTTGGTGATCCCGAGAGAGATTGTCTGCTAGCTGGTTTTGGATTCCTGGAATAAATTGTGCTATTAGGCGAATGTGGTTGTGAATTGCCCAATGCCATATTTTTTGTGTTAGGAGACACAACTGTGTCGAGTGTGTCCCCCCCTGTTTGTTTAAGTAATACATTGTTGTCATGTTGTCTGTTTTGACAAGAATGTATTTGTGGGTTATTATTGGTTGGAATGCCTTCAACGCTAGAAATACTGCTAACAGCTCTAGGTGATTTATATGAAACTGCCTTTGATGTATGTCCCATTGTCCTTGGATGCTGTGTTGATTGAGGTGTGCTCCCTACCCTGTCATAGAAGCATCTGTTGTTATCACGTGTTGTGGCACTGGGTCTTGGAAAGGCCGCCCTCGGTTTAAATTTGTACTGTTCCACCATAGAAGCGAGATGTATGTTTGGCGGTCTATCAACACCAGATGTAGAAGTTGACCCTGTGCATGTGACCATTGTGATGCTAGGCACTGTTGTAAGGGCCGCATGTGCAATCTTGCGTTTGGGACAATGGCTATGCATGAGGACATCATGCCTAGGAGTTTTAGTACCATCTTTGCATGTATGGTCTGAGTTGGATACATGGCTTGTATCACCTTGTGAAAATTTTGAACCCTTTGTGGACTTGGAGTGGCTATCCCTTTTGTTGTGTTGATAGTTGCTCCTAAGTATTGCTGTGTTTGACACGGCAGAAGGTATGACTTCGCATAGTTGATGGAGAACCCCAGCTTGTGAAGTGTTTGGATAACATAATGTGTGTGGTGTGAACACTTTGTTAGCGAGTTGGTCTTGATTAGCCAATCGTCTAGGTACGGGAATACGTGTATTTGATGTCTCCTGATGTGTGCAGCTACTACTGCTAGACACTTTGTGAAGACTCTTGGTGCGGTTGTTATTCCAAATGGCAACACCTTGAATTGGTAATGTATTCCTTTGAATACGAATCTTAGGTATTTCCTGTGCGCGGGATGTATTGGTATATGGAAATACGCATCTTTTAGATCTAATGTTGTCATGTAGTCTTGCTGTTTCAGGAGTGGGATTACGTCTTGTAATGTGACCATGTGAAAGTGGTCTGATTTGATGTAGGTGTTTAGTGTCCTGAGATCTAGTATTGGTCTTAGGGTTTTGTCTTTTTTGGGGATTAGAAAGTACAGTGAGTAGACTCCTGTGTTCTTTTGTGGACCTGGTACTAATTCTATTGCGTCTTTTTGCAGTAATGCTTGAACTTCTAGTCCTAGAAGGTCTATATGCTGTTTGGACATGTTTTGTGTTCTTGGTGGGACGTTTGGAGAGAGTTGTAGAAATTCTATGCAATAACCATGTTGGATAATTGCTAAGACCCAAGTGTCTGTTGTTATTTCCTGCCAAGATTCGTAGAACTGGCTTAGCCTTCCCCCCACAGGTGTTGTGTGAAGGGGTTGAGTGACTTGTGAGTCACTGCTTGTTTTGCGGGGTTTTTGGACCTTGAAATTTTCCCCGGTTTCTTGGGAATTGGCCCCCTTTGTATTGTCCCCGAAAACCTCCCCTTTGGTATTGTCCCTGGTAGGTAGGTGGAGTTGTTTGTGAGGTGCTGGCTTGTGTGGCTTGACCTTGAAACCCCCCTCTGAAAGTGGTTTTCCGAAATGTGCCAAATGTGCCTCTGCCCTGCGGGGAATAGAGTGCGCCCATGGCTTTGGCTGTATCAGTGTCCTTCTTTAACTTTTCAATTGCCGTGTCCACTTCTGGGCCAAACAATTGTTGTTTGTTGAACGGCATGTTGAGTACTGCCTGTTGTATTTCAGGTTTAAAGCCGGATGTGCGCAGCCATGCATGCCTCCTTATTGTCACAGCAGTATTGATTGTCCTTGCAGCTGTATCTGCTGCATCCATGGAAGAACGGATTTGGTTGTTGGAAATGTTCTGTCCTTCTTCAACCACTTGTTTTGCCCGTTTCTGGAATTCCTTGGGGAGATGCTCGATGAGATGCTGCATCTCGTCCCAATGGGCTCTGTCGTATCGCGCTAGGAGCGCCTGCGAGTTTGCGATTCGCCATTGATTTGCGGCTTGTGCTGCAACCCTTTTTCCCGCTGCATCGAACTTGCGGCTCTCCTTGTCGGGAGGTGGTGCGTCGCCTGATGTGTGTGAGTTGGCTCTCTTACGAGCTGCTCCTACAACAACTGAATCTGGGGTCAGTTGTGATTTTATAAAAGCAGGGTCTGTGGGCGGTGCCTTGTATTTCTTCTCCACCCTTGGAGTTATTGCTCTGCTTTTCACTGGTTCTTTAAAAATTTGTTTCGAGTGCCTTAGCATCCCGGGGAGCATAGGAAGGCTTTGATAATTACTATGGGTAGATGACAGGGTGTTAAAAAGGAAGTCATCCTCGATGGGCTCTGAATGCAGCGATACATTATGGAACTCTGCTGCCCTGGCTACCACCTGTGCATACGCCGTACTGTCCTCAGGTGGTGAGGGCTTAGTGGGGTAGGACTCAGGGCTATTGTCTGATATTGGGGCGTCATAGAGATCCCATGCGTCTTGATCGTCTTGGCTCATGATGGTATGATCTGGTGATTGTGACGGAGTCTGTGCCGGCGATATACGAGTTGCCGGTGGTGGAGAGGGTGGTGGGGTTACCTTTTTTACCACTTTTGCCTGTGGTGTCTTGTCTTGGGTGTGGAAATCCAGTTTCCTCTTCCTTCTGATTGGGGGAAGTGTGCTGATCTTCCCTGTCCCAGTTTGTATAAAGATCCTCTTTTGTGTGGGATCTACATCTGTGTCCTTTAATTCCTCCTCAAACCTGTGTTTTTGTAGTTGGGAGGACAGTGAGTGTTCCTCTGAATAAGAGGTGGCTTTTGGTTCAGTTGCTGGGCGTTTTGGCACCGAAACTGTGCCTTTTATTATTTTCGGCTCCGACGAAATTTTTCTCTTTTTGGGCGTTGTACCCTCTCGGTGTCGACCATCTTCGGTGCCGCTATCTCTGTGTCGAGATGCTTCGGTGCCGGTGTTTTTGTGCCGAGCAGCTTCGGTACCGCTGTCTCGGTGTCGACTCTTCTCTGCAGCACTTTCTCGGTCCCGAGACTGCTGTGTGCCCGTGTCTCGACCTGAGTCGGACGATCTAGGCCCCATCTCGCCCTTTTTCGGTGCCGATGGACGGTCACCTACTTTATGGGTTGAGCCATGGCCTGTTGGCAGTGGCGTCCCCTGGGCTTTATCTGGTTTTCCGTGTGATGCATGTTTCGACGTCTTACTCACGGTTGTTTCGACGTCGAATTCTTCGGAATCCGATTCTGGGACGGAGAATGCTTCTTCTTCTTCTCCCTCTTCCTCGAACCGTTGTTGACCTGTCGGCGTGGACGCCATCTGCAACCTTCTGGCTCGTCGGTCTCGGAGCGTTTTTCTCGACCGGAACGCTCAACAGGCCTCACACGTTTCTTCTTTGTGCTCGGGTGACAGGCACAAGTTACAGACCAAATGTTGGTCTGTATAGGGATATTTACTGTGGCATTTAGGACAGAATCGGAACGGGGTCCGTTCCATCAGTCTCGATGTTGCACGAGGTCGGGCCGACCAGGCCCCGACGGGGGATCGAAAATACCCCGAAGGGCTACCGGAGCTCTTCAAGATTCGGTGTCGATTCTAATCTTACCCGATACCGAACGAAACAATACCGACTAATTTTCTGTTGATTCTGACTATCTTTCCGACCCGAAACACGGAGCGAAAAGGAACACGTCCGAACCCGATGGCGGAAAAAAAACAATCTAACATGGAGTCGACGCCCATGCGCAATGGAAGCAAAGAGGAGGAGTCCCTCGGTCTCGTGACTCGAAAAGACTTCTTCGAAGAAAAACAACTTGTAACACTCCGACCCAACACCAGACGGCGGACTATGCAAAGCATGTGTATCTGCAGCTACACATGCCACCGAACTTATAGTTACCTTAGGCCATGAGTTATAGTTACTTGAAATAACTAACTAGAACAGGTGAACATCTATTGTTTGTGTAAGTACATTCAGAATCTAACTATAACGTCCCTTTAACCTTTGTTAAAAAAAAAACATTGGAATTCACTTAAAAAAACAAAGTAAATTTCCTTACTATATGTTAATCCAACCACCACCGCGTATGGCTGCAGAGGTTGGCTGCCGGGCCTGGCCTTATAACCACCCAGCACTGCGCCACGCACGGCGTTGGCCATGCACTGCAGGAGTTGGCCGCAGGGCCTGTCTCTCTGGGTGTGAGAATAGGTGTGAGAGAGTGTCTCTGGGTGCGACAGTGAGTGTGAGAGGGTCTATGTGGGTGTAAGAGTGGGTGTGAGAGTGTCTGATTGCACTCCAATAGATAAAATATGCATTCACCTCCACAAAGGAGTTCAGATCATTTTTCAATATGGAATCACTGAGTAAGCACACTTGCTTTGCCTTCGCCTAGCCCAGGAGTTAGGATCATTTGTCCTTTCCAGAAGTGGAGCTCCGACTGGGGCACCTGCTACATTTACAAGTGCTTCCTGTTGAGGTTTAATTTCTGTGAAATTAGCATCACGGCCAGAACGGAAGCTCACCTGTTCATTTATCCAACAACAGTCCACAGTTTACATCCCAAGGCAGTGGTGGTCCCCAGGGTTTGGGGTACGCAACAGATGCCCTTTGTTCTTTCATTTTAGCCCGGGGAGGTGGCAGTTCCCATTGCTGCAGGAGGCCACACGGCCCGCATAGAATTCAACACTAGCCCCAAGGAGGTGGGGGCCCTTGGGGATGTGGGGGGCGCAGGGCCCACGCACATTCATTGTCACTTTAGCCCCACAACGGACTCCCTTCATTCTTTCATTTTAGTCCTGGGGAGGTGGCGGTCCCAGAGGCTGCGTTTCCCCCCTCCGCATTTCATTCAATATTTGACCCAGAGATGAGGTGGTCCCCATCGGCTGCACTGAAAGGGGTCTTGGAGGGACACCTAGACCAAGGCTAGGGGCTCAGGATGATCCTTCACTGGCCTCATCTCTCTTTTTTTTCACTTTTGTTTTCTGGGACTCAGCTGAAGCAGAGTCCCACGATGGCTGCCAACACTTCCTTGCTTAAGTGTTGGCAGCCAATCAGATATTAGCATGGGGTCAGTTGGATCTGCAGAGGATCAACGTCACTGGATAGCTACATTTTTTTTAACTATAATAACTACTGAAGGGATTTACACCAAATCATTAAAAGCACGCTTCTGGACCAAGAGCTAGTTTTCTGCCACATTGGTGTAATTCTGGCTGCAGTCATGTTCAAAAATGTGAAACATCCGATTGATGTAGAATGGGGGAAAATGGTTTCGGGACACCCTCTTTTTCTCGGCCCCCACTTGCGGATCACACCGAAACATTAAAGACAGCAGCTGAACTAACCAAAGTACAAGTATTGATAATTTTATGACGATTCGTCAAACAGTGCCAACGTTTTTGGCAAAACAAAAACACTTTGTCTATGGAAAAAATGGTCCTAACTATAACTACCTACTGGCGACCGCCAGAAGGTCATATATAAATACATATTCACTGAAAAGAAAAAAGTTTCAATGACGTTATAGTTAGGTGAATATCTCAGTGACATTAACGTTTTGAACTAATAAAGAAATTCCCCAGAAGATGCCAACACCACCCAGAGGACAGCCTTTCGGTCTGCGCGACTGGGGTTGGCCACATGGCCTGGCCTGCAGCCAGGCCCTGCTTCAAACTCCCCGCGGGCAGCCATCAAAAGGCAGCCCACATGCCCCCACAGGCAGCCAACTCCAGGCTGCGTTGGGGCTTGCAGTCAGGCCCCGATTCCAATGCCCTGCAGGCTGGCAACCCCACAGTGTGCACAGCTGTGCACAGTCCCATAACCCGGCGCCAAAACATATACATTAAAGGGGGGTTGGGGAGGGGAATTGTCCCTTACCTTTAAGTGGCTCCTGGGACCCCCATCCTCGGGGTGCAGCCCCCCTCTCCGAGCCTTGTTAGGCTCCAGGAAACCCATCTCCTAGGACCAAATATTTTTTATTTTTTAAAAGGGGGAGTGATATGCGTGGCCCCTTTTTCTGAGCAATATTAGGCACCAGAGATCCCATTTGTCAGGGCGAAACTAATAAAAAAGGGGAGGCGGGCTTTGTGGCCCTTCCTTCCCAAGCCTTCATAGGCCCCAGGGCCCCATCCCCTGGGGCCCAATGCACTTAAAAAGGAGATGGGGCAACATGGCCCCTCTTCCCGAGATGCATTAGGCCGCGGTGACCCTATTCCCTAGGGCCACATTTATTTTCCCCCAGAGCTGTGCTTTATTTTTTTTTAAAGGGGCACCTATTAAGCACAAAAATGGAGGCAGCGAGGGGGAGCTCCAGGGCCCCTGCCTCCTCAGCCAGCTCCCTGCATGGTGGAGGAGCCAGCATTTCTCTCTCCCGGAGGGAGCAGCATATGTCTCCCTGCCTGCATCAATGTGAGCAGGGAAACCGATCATAAGTCTGCTCCCAGCTGGTGGAAGCATTTTTAAAGCTCCTGCTCGCAGTTTGGCGGAGGTTTTAAAAAGCTCTCACCAGACAGAAGCAAACATGTTTCCCTGCCCTTGTGTCTCAGGAGTGGGCTCTCCCGGACACAGCAAGTGAGCCACACTCTCTGGGTTGCACCCACAGGGTGCATAAGGACAGAGTATCCCTACCCTGCTACCTTATCTCATTTTGTTTTTTTGTTTACTTCAGGAGAGAGGACTATGTCCCCGATCCCTGTAATGGCTGCGAGCAACATTTTTCTCATGTTGCTGGCAGCCAACCAGGAGTTCGCGGATTGGCCTATGGGGGAAAGAAGCTCCCTGGGCCAATCAAACCTCCATTTTTTTAAAACTGAGTTCAAGGGGCTCTTTCGAGAGCCCCTCAAACCCAACTGTCTAGATAAACAAATAGTTTTTAAACCTTAGCTTCTCAAACTACTGAAAGGATTTACAACAAATCACAAAAAGCATAGGCTACTTTGGGAGTTCCCATCATGCTCCACGGCTGAAACCACTGACAGCGTTCTAGGGTGATGGTGTGCGGCTGCAGATACAGAACCCCCTCTCTGCCTTCTCTGGTGCAGGGATAATGCGCGGATTCCAATTCATGGCGCGATTCCCTCCCTCTTGTGCCAGGACCTTGGGTGAGTCCGCACTTTCAGGAACTGCTAATGTCAGCAATGTTGATGTATACGGTCTGCGTGCTCTGAATAACTGCATTTCTTGCCCACGTCTCGCTGCCTCATTGTTAAAATAGTGTCTCGTTGCCTCTTCGATAAACTTGAGGAACTGTTTGCTCAGCATAAGAATAAGAGATAAAAGTGATTATTTCTGGCATGCATTGACTGCAACAGGGGAAAGGATCATCCCCCGCTTTTCTGTCAATACGACAACTTGTATCCAATAATCAGGGTCTCGCTGCTGCACCTCATCTAGTGCCAAAGAGGGGAAAGGAGAGGAAAGTGGGGGAAAGAAAGCCATTACGGCTGCAGTTGCTAGCAGCACTGCATGAGGCATAGATAAGACTCGTTGTTCTTGCTCTTACTCACCAAGAGCCTCAGTGGGTCGCAATAGGCCTCTCGCTGAGGAGGGGGTTTAATTGGGTCTGCCACAGAAGCCACCTGTGTAGCTTACAGATGCAGCTTGTGATGCCCAAGAAAACACTCCTAGCACGGTCAGTGTGGTCAGCCAGCAATGATGAAGCTGATTTCACGCGAGTCACAGTTCAAAATTTGTGCTTCTGCTAAAACAGATCTCAATTTGAAGCATTGTCGCCATAACTCGCAGGACAAGTAACCTGGCCCAGGCTCTGGTGGAAATATAGTATATACGGCTTCTGATCCCGTTACTTCTGCGGCTTTATTAACGCATTCCCCCATAAATCGCAAGGAGCAGAAGGAGGGGCCACTGGTAACTGACGAAGGCAAAACCACGACCAGCGAAACCATGGCATGGTCTGTGGGAGCAGAAAGAAACTTCCTCCCCGCCGCTTTCTCACAGCAGGAGAGCTTCGACTGCAAGCTTAATGTTAACTGCATAACAGAAGATATTGGGAGGAAAGTATGTAGTGATAATTCCGCAGGAACAAAGCGTCGGCACACATACCGCTGTTCTCACTCACTGGTGCCAAGGAACTGCCGAAGGTGCCTGAAGTTGTTGAAGGTCTTGAGGAAAAAAATATCAAGTTAGACATAACTTTGTGCCCGCCACGCGAAATAGTAGGCTGGACACACAACATGAACTGAATAACCTGAACACCTATAATGCTGTATTGTCTCTAGGTGTGTCAGGGGTACAACAGCAAACTCAAAGTGTAGGAAAACTGTTACACTCCAGCCTTACATCACCTTTTGCACAAGTGATCGAGGCAGACGAGACAAAGGAAAGGCATACCTCCGTAACAGAGTCTCTTCTTCGTCAAATTCCGGGCGAACTCAAAATATTGAAAACCACACAGGATGAGGCGAGTTGGAAGACAAAAAGTACAATCAGGCCTCATCAATAGCAATTTACAGCAGCTTACTACATGGATCACTGAGGTTGAACAATGTGTCTCTGACCTGGAAGACAGGGGCACCCGGCTGGATACCTCAGCCGCCAAGCTTAGTTCACTGACTTGCAGATCAAATTAGACAATGCTGAAATTAGATGACGTTGCTCAAATTTGAGGTTTACAGGGCTTCCAGAGGGGTGGGAAAATGGACAGGCTACTGTTAACATAATCACAGATTTGACACTGGAGCACGTCTACCCAGAGGCAGCATCTCAAAACTGGATCTCACTATCAAGCAGTCTCACCGAGTCCCGGCACTCTAATCTCCTAATGCCAAATACCCGCAGACAATACTGGTCAATTTTGGAGACTATCGGGTTAAGGAGTGCATCCTTTCTAAGGCCATTAAAGCAAAACTATACTAGATTCCAGTGGACTTTTCCTTTAAAGTATTTTCAGATATGCCTGCATTATCAGCTCCACGCTGGCAGGACTTTAAAGGCCTGATTAATGACTTTCAGAATGCTGGAGCCCCTGAGGGAATAGTACAGCAGTGAAGGATAAAAGTACTTTTTAGAGACAGTCATACATTTTCCACGCTGTGGATCAAGCAAGAGACTTTCTGCACTCAATTCAGCAGCCGGTAAGGGAGGAAGATCGAAAGGCGGGTAGAAGGGAAGCAGTAATTTTTAACTGTGTAAATGCCCAGCCTTGAGTATATGTGCTAAAAATATATCCCTAGGCACCCTAGGTGGTTTAACTGTCAAGGCCCTACTCTAGGGGTTGGGGGATAGGTTTAGTAGGGGGATATGTAGGGGCAGGCATGAAGTAGGAGCCTGGGGAGGCATGGGGTGGGAAGTCCCTACCAGGGAGGGAACCCATGAGCAGGGAGGGGGTTCCAGGGATAGTGTATCCTAGGAGGGGAGTTGGTGGTTGGGAAATGGAAAGAAGGGGGTGACAGGTGAAATGTAGGGGGCAAGGTGGTGGTAGGGGTGGAGGTGGGGGGATTACACAAATAGTAAAAAGATGTAGCTGTTTAGCCAAAGGGCTTAGTGCCAGTTTAAGCATAGGATTGTTGCATATTTTGTTACTATTGGATGGCCCATAGATATTTAACAGTTTTATCATGCAATGTGAATGGATTCAATAATAGACTGAAATGAAGAGCAATGCTGACTTGGTTTAAATCCCCCTGGGTTAGCGTACTTTTGTTGCAAGAAACACACTTTAAATCAGCCGGCTCCCCTATGAAATTCCCCGGATTTATACAGAATGCCTCTTTTGCTTTAAATAACGCTGTGGTTCGGGGCGTTGCTATTTTAGTTGTTAAAAAGATTAGTGCCAAAGTAATCAAAGTCCACACAGATCCCAAGGCTAAATGGGTCTCGGTCCAAGTAAAGGTGTATAATCAAGAGACTAATTTACTTAGTATACATGGTCCGACTGAAGACGCACACAAATGCGTCGTGCTTTGGAAGACTTTTTGAAGCGCAATGTCGGTTCAGCCTCCGAGTTTTTGGTGTGGGCGCATTAAAGGCTTTTTTTTCAGGGGGGTGGGGGGGTATAGGTTTCTGTGCAAAACTAAGACAAACTGAGAAAGCAGCCTATCAGCAGCTACAGGTAGCACTCAACCAAGCCACTTCGATGCACCTAGCATCCCCCACACAAGAATCTAAGGCTAAGCAGGCTGAGCCCCAGCACAATCTTAGGGAACATTTCTTAGCTCTAGAGGTAGTTCATCACAATACGATTTTACAAAAAAGCTATGAGAAAAATGAGCATGTGGGGAAATATCTGGTGTGGTCTGTCAGGTGTAAAACCAACTCTAACTGTATTAAACAGATTGTTTATCCTCTACTTGCTACGCTTACATTGGATCCTCAAGAGAGAGCGAAGGTTTTTCTTCATTACTATACAGATTTATAATCAGACACTACATCCTCCCACCGAGGATATAGATGAATGGTTGGCAGGAGTGAGTATTCCTGCAACGTCGTCCGAGCAGGGCTCCGCGGCAATCAGTCCTATTACGCTAGCAGAAGTAAAACAGGCAGTTGATATGATCCCTACCATCAAAGCTTGTGGAGCAGATGGGATTCCTGTGGAAACAGAAAAGCTATTCACATCTCAGGTGAATAAATTCTCAGTGGTTTTATTTACTAGTATTTTGAGAGGTTCTGAGATTCCAGATTAATTTACTCAAGCGGTGATGGTCAGTTTTTTTTAAGAAAGACAAGCCAGCACAGGATGCAAACTCTTACTGTCCTATTAGTTCAATAAATGTGGACTATAAAATTTTCATGAAGATTATGGCTAATTGTCTTTCTCCATTGGCGTCCTCTGTCATTCATCGGGACCAAAATGGGTTTATCCAAGGTAGGAGCATGGCAGTCAATACACACTACCTGATCCAAGCCACTGATTTTTTTTTTTTTTACCTCAACTCAAGGCACAGCTGCAATTATAATGTTGGACACAGAGAAGGCATTCAATTGGGTCTAATGAAAGTCCTTTTTGCGGTATTAACGAAGTTTGCATTCCCTCCCCAACTAGTTCAAGTAATCAAAACTCTCTACACGGATGCCAACGCATCCATAGCCTTTACTGGGAACATGGCGGACAGATAGTAATAAGTCGTGAAACACGTCAAGACTGTCTTCTTTTCCCTATTTTATATGCTTTCTTTTTAAAACCACTGGCCGCCGCCCTCCAGCAGAATAAAACAATGTTAGCTCCAATCGCACGGTCTGCCAAGTTAAAACTATTTGCCGACGATATGGCCTTGTATCTGGCTACTGATAAGGCTAATATACAGTGGGCCTTTCCTAAAATTAGTTAGTTTACAAAAAATAGGAGGCTATACAATTAACCACTCAAAATCTGAGGCCATACTGATCAACAGCGCTCAGGAGTTTCTACTAATATCCATACAGGCCCATTATTCTTCGACAGAACCTGTAAGATATCTAGGGATTAGGGTTCCGTCAAATCTGGAAGAGTTATGCACCCTTAATTTTAGGACCACTCTGCAAATGCGTCAACCTTTTGAATCAATGGCAAGATTTGACTCTCTCGATTATGGGAAGGGTGGCATTAATTAAAATGTACATTCTTACTTTATTCCTGCTTCTATTTACTAACATTATGATAAAGATTCCACAAGTTGTTTTAGACAATCAATAGGGAATTCAGACATTTTCTCTGCAGGGTAAAAATCCAAGGCTCAGAATGCAAGCCCTACAGTTGCATCCAGAAGAAGGAGAGTTCGCTTTATCCAATTTGAAAATTCACTACCAGGCGTCTCTGCTCGATGGGAGATTCCATTTTTTTCCTTAACTTATGCTAAAAGATTGATTCTGAGATTGCTCACCTCAAATGTCTGTTTATGTAGCAAAGTGTTTAAGCATTGGATCAGCACAGTGCTATCCACGCCGAGCTAGATAGTGACAAAGTCTTTTGCTATTTATACAGCAAAGTCTTTAAGCATAGGATTGACCCAGTGTCATCCTCGCCGAGCTGTAAAATGACAATGGTAAAATGGTATATATATATATATATATATATATATATATATATATATATATATATATATAGAGAGAGATACAAAATACCTCATATTTTTCTATACCGGTTCCAGGAAATTTAGGAAGGCTGTGGGATTCCAGGCTTTCTTTCTCAACTGAAGTTATTGGACAGCGTTCCATTGGGTTTGTGCTTAAACACTCAGGCGTGCATCCGTTGGTCTGGCCTGGGATTCAGTCGATTGCAAGATTTCTATTATATGGGGCGATTCTCTCAATGGCAGTGACTTGTGAGTTTAAATCCAGATATAAAGGCTTCCTTCTTCTTCAGCTATGTTCAGATCAAACATTTTTGCTCAGGATATATTGAGGGAGACGCAATGATAGCTGAAAAACTGGGGCAGGCCTATTTTATCTCACTGGTACACGATATAGGGAACTGGTATGGGGTTTTGATCGCTGAGAAGAACAAGACTGATTCCAGGACATTGGCAGTATATTGCTAAAGCCAAGGGGTGTAGCTTTGACATGAAGCAGTGGCAATTCTATAACCAAATAGCCATAAGGCAGTTAGAGATGCTAATCTGCAGAGAATGTTTTTTTTTTTTTTTTTTAACCAAGTGATTGTTATACCCCAGCAAAGCTCCGGAGAATGCATCTAAAGCAGCAAGGTGAAACCCCTGAATGCAATCAGGCCAGCAGGGATTGGTTTCATATAATATTCACACGCCCAAATAAGGAAATCTTTTGGAAAGGGTTTTTTTCTTCTTTTTTTAAAAACTGGACCGAAAACAGGCAGTTTCCCCTTTCTCCAGAGGCACATATAGCACTATTTGGTTATACAAGGCCACAGTCTGAGATGAAGGTGGGGCAGTGTCAATTAGCGTTCATTGTGAGGTTAGTGGCTAGATCCCTGATTTTAGCTAACTGGAGATCGGATAAATCTCCAGTAGTCTACGCAAGGGTGTCAAAAATGAATAGCGTTTTCTCTCGGGAAACACTATATGCAAAAAGATCGGGTTCTGCTATTAAACTGAACAGAATATGGAAAAAGTGGGCTATGTAAACATTGCCAGGGTTTGGAAATTTGGGGTACGTTACTCTCTGGGCCGAGTATGGCATAATGAAGTCCTGCTTCAGTGTATGATTATTAACTGTTTCGAATCAACTGTGCTGTAACATTTGATTTGTTTTGTTAGTGCTAAATCTGGAAAAAAAAAAAAAAAAAATCACAAAAAGCACGCATTCTGAGCCAAAATCTACATTCCTGCCAAATAAGGTGTGAACTCCGTTCAGCAGTTTTTGGCATAGTGAGGTCTAAAAAAAAATGTCTACTGAAAATATATAGGGTTTTTGCGTTTTGGGAACACTCCCATACCCCTTTTTTTTCTTGGCCTCAGCTTGACGGATCACCCTGAACCTTTTTAAGAACAAACTAAACAAAACCTAAAAAGAAGAGTTTGTTGACGACATGGTCTATGAATGTTATTTCACAAGACTGCCTTATTTCGGTCTGTCTTGCATTTCGATGAATTGCATTACACAACAGTTCATACCCGGTGTATATTCTAGAGGCCTGAATCAAATTATACATTATCAGCTCTAAAACTATCAAAAGGAGCAGTTTTTAGCCACTGACTGAGAGCCTGAACTAGTGGTGCTAGAACAAATTTAAGAGTGAGGGTGCTGCCATCAGTGTTGCGTCACTGAAGTCACTGGAGTTGTGAAAACTCCAAGCATCACACAAAGAACAGGTGTTGCAAATGAGCCAAGGCCATTCAGCAGAAGAGTGGGAAGGGTGTGGTGTGTAGTTGGTAATACATTTTAGAGCATGGAGTGGTAGCACACAGTCATTTACATACAGCACTGTTTCCAATGAAATGGCAACTACATCTGTATGGATGTGTAGATTTACAGACTGCACTACACAGGACACGGATGATTATGTGTGGAAATCCAGTTTCATTGAACATTTATCATTTGTGCAGCAAGCATGTTGGTTTGTTTTGATTCTATTTTTTCCAACACGCTTTAGAATTACAAAATAAAGTGCTTTGCTTGTGCTTTCCCAGATGCTGAAATATTTGTACAGTTCGAGTTTTGTTGTATTAGAAAAAAAATAAACATTCTATGTCAGTGGTTTCCAACCTGTGGTCCGGGGACCCCTGGGGGTGTCCCTGAATTCCGGTAATGATTCAGTGGGGGTCCTTGGGTTCAGTAATAATAAAGTGGGGGTCCATAGAAGTCAGAAGGTTGGAAACCACTGTCCTACAGCCTTTCCATTCACACTCTGCAAGACTGGCACACAATCCTCTCGGTGCAGTGAGAGAAGGAGATTAAAGGCGAATGTAAACATGGGACTGCCTGCTAGACGTGTCTGTGTGCTATGTTCGTGATACCACCATGTACCACTCCACTAATGTAACTGTTGAAAATGTATTAAAATATATTTGAAAACACAAAAAATTAGCGCCTGGGCGTTAGTTTACGAACTCTCGAGTTGGCACAAGGGGTAGGGTGACCAGATTTTGAGCAGCAAAGACCGGGACGTTTTGAAAAAACAGAAGAAGGACTACATATTTACATCAAAGGAGCATCGCAGGATGACCGCTCTCATCAACACCAGAACGCAAAAGAGGCACTAAGAAAATAAATAAAATTTAATTTTTTTAACCTGCATCATACCTGTTAATTACATTGCCTTCTTACAACAATAATTACTAACTAACGCTGCTTTGGAACACCTAAAAAGTACCTCTCACTATTTTAGTCGCCCCCCTCCAAAAACCGAGACATGAGCCAAATTTGCTGAAATCAGCCGGGACAGCGGATGAAAAGCCGAGACACCCTAAGAGTCAAAACCGGGAGGAAGGGGAGCGAGGGAGAGTGTCTTTCTTGTCATAAGATCAGATCCCACCAAGGCCAACGCGGCCCTTCACGCTTCCGAGATCAATACACCGAGCTCACGTTTCACTGGCCAGAACCCACAGCGCCTCGAAACGGGAAGACAGCAGTACCGGGCGCTATTTAACACTTGTTTTCCTCGTCTGAAACCATTATTAAAAGGGTTAGCAAGTCCCTCAGTGCTGAACCCCCGATGTTACTCTGCCATAGACACAGAAAGCGCTCTTCCTGGCCATTCTGAACGGAGAAGGAGAGGGCTGGTGCGCGAGGCAGCTGTGTGTCTGTCAGTCGGCTCCATCCCAGGCCTCCAGTGGGAAGCAGCGCCTCGAGGGCTCGCTGTGCGCTCACGTTTTCGGAATGCACCTCACCTTTGGGCGGAGACGGCCTGGTATGCTGCTTGCATTCCGCTCCGGTACCAGACCGGAAGGCCCGGTGAGGCTTTAACTCTTTCCTCCTCCGGGATGAACGGCAGGGACACATGCATTCCTGAACCAACTACCGAGTCTCAGGTCCACGCGGAGAGCGCCACTGGAACGCTAGGGGACGAAGTCATAGATCACTTTTCTGATTTTTATCAACTAGTATTTCGCGCCACCATCCACATGAACCAACTTTTCCTGCACTGTGCGCACAGACTGTAAGAAAATGGGAAAAGACCGGAGCTAAAGAGCTCTCATCCTGGATCTGTCCAGACCTCAGACATGATTGACAACAGTGACGCATTTGACCAGGTCTAGAGGGAGGGGCTCAAGGTGGCCATTGGTCAATGAAGTCACAATAGATCAAAAACGTCAGTAGGCGTCATCAAAGCAACGTTCTAAGGTGGCTATTGTTGGTGACTGTTAGCTATGTGCAACTGGGGAAACAGAATTCTGTTTTTCCTCTTCACTGGATGGCCCCTTTATGAAACCACCTCCCACTGTGGTCCACCCGCACAGAACCCTCATCACCTACCTCACTCCCATGTAGGTTCCCAAACCCATCCATCCCATAGGAAAATCAAAGCATGCACCTTCAAACAGCACTGCACATCCTTTCAGGCCAGGGCTGAACTTCAGAAGCCCCACTGGATAGGACCCGTGGGTGCTCACAGCCACAGGTCCTTGGTGCAGAGAACAAGCGCCAAGAGGTCAATCAACAGGAGAACAGGTAGTATATAAAAAACACATAACTTTCTAAATATATTGCTTTGGCCAGAAACGTGGACATGATTACACAAGAAAATAAGTGGTCTTCATGTACCTGAGGGGCATTACAACAGAGCACACCTACCTTGAGCAGCCAGGTGAGCACAGAGTCACGATACGGGACAAATTTGTTCTTGTTCTTGCCAGCACTTTGGTCCGCAAGGGCAGAGATGACCAGCCCAAGAGTGGTGAGGGACCTGCATGAGGAAGAGTGATGAACATTCAACGTTACACAGCAAGAAGGGAACAGAGGTCCAGCCAGGGCCTAGGAGATGAACAAGAAAGCCTGGTTCTGCACCCTGCGTATCATAGGAGGTCACAATAGAAGCCAGGTTCTACACCAATCGTATCACAGGTGATAACGAAGGTCAGATCCAGCGCCCGCATATTGCAGGAGATGATCACAACGGAAGCCAGATCCTGCACTCAGATTGTCACAGGACATGGAAAGGAGATCCAGGATCTGCACTCAGAGTATCACAGGAGAACACAAGGGAAGGTCAGTTCTGCACTCAGGTTGTCACAGGACATGGAAAGGAAAGCCAGGTTACGCACCTAGTGTGTCGCGGATCACAAGGGGCAGCAGGATGTACCTTTAATGTAACAGGAGGTGAACCAAGGCTCTGTAATTAGTGTGACAGGGTCAAGCAGGAAGGAAGCAACAGTGAAGATGAGCAGGAAGCCAGGCTCAGCTGTGACTGATGTGGGCGAGGTGTTGACGCATAGAGGACCCGCTCAGCAGTCTGTGCGACATGCACGCAGCAAGAAAGCGCATCCCTGTACCCATTGCAGAAGGGGCTGGGGTGCAGCATGGACAATGTTTGCATAGGGAAGTCTTCAATGATGACTGTATGAAGGTGAAGACAAAGTGCAGGCCATGATTTATAGGAAATGTGGGTGATGCCCAGGGGTGCAGCACACAGAGGAACGGGCTGGTGTCTGGAAATGTATTCTACAAAGAGGAGAGCATGGCATGGACACCCGGGACTCTTTAGCAACCTGAAGGCCAAATCAAACCAAGACAATACATGAGGATTGGGGTGCTGTTGCCAACCGGGATAATTTGTAGCCAAGACTGGGCTGCTCTTTCTTAACCCTTTATAACAATGCAGTAGATGTTATTTAAACGAAAAAGACATGCATGAGTCACACTGGTGCCTGGCAACGAGGGATCTGCTGCCATACTCAATAGGGTGGCAGCGTAAATCACCTGAATGAAGTCAAACATCCAAATCAGAGGCCATTTTCTATGACCAGAGGTTGTATCCCTCTGCGGGATCCCAAATCCCGCTCCTTTAGGACATTACACACTGGAAACTAATTACAGCCGCCAACAATCACATGCCATTCACTGTCCCTTCACAGATCTTGCCACTGAAAAGGGCGCACTTGTTAATGTTGCTTCCTTCCTTCAATCTGTCCCCTGCTGCGCCGGTCTTTGTTGCTCTTTCACTGCCGGCTAAATCCACCAGGCTCAGCTTGCTCACTTTCTCTCCGGACGTCTAAAGCAAAAAAAACACAGAAGAAAGAGGGTGGAATTCACTTTACATGTGTATGGACATTGCTACACAAGTCTCATCAACCCACGGCGAGTGAAATGCATCAAAGATTGACACACATCAATAAAGGATGATCCACCAATGGTACCAAAGATGTGAATAAAAAAAAAAACATAATTATCTTTCAATGCAGTATCTTTGACAAGGCGCTGAAGTGTTTGTACTAAAAAAAAAAAAAGTACTAGAAAACGTCGTAAAGAGAATAGTAGAGTTCTAGGATTCCATGTTTCTGCCTAGCAACGGGCTTTCTGAAGATCCTCAAAGGCAACATCAGCAAGAACTTTCCAAACCAGTGATTGTGTCTTAGAATACTCAAAATAAAAATAGCAAAATGCCAGTTTGGTTGCTTATGTGTCAGTCTCTCCGCGGCAAGGTACTTAATATGTTCTCAAGTCCGTTAAGCAGTCTTGAGCGGGTAACCGCACAGGATCTCCTTGCTGCAAGTTCAGTAAGATCACCTTATTCCCTTCAGTTTACACACAAAGAATTCAAGTATCAGAGATTCTGAAAGAGATCAGAAAGCCAGTTCAAGTCATTTTCCTTGATCTTCTACTGAAATGCTGAGTGATAACTTTGTTGACTTGAAACTGAGGAACCTTAACTGACCCTACCGTTTGGAGCAAGTCTGTCACAACACAACACTATCAACACAAGTCTGTTTGGTTGTCTCAATGCCATGGTGTCTCACTCTGAAGTATAAGCAGTCTTCGAAACAGACTTGCAAATTGAATGAGCATTATAAATATCAAGGATGAGGTGCAATCTATCATGCATTTGCTCTGCAATACGTGTATTTTGATTAATCAGAATTTACAACAACTTCTGTAGAAGGGCTACGGATTATATTTTTGGGAACCTTTAACATCCCTGTTACAATGCTTAAGTTCAAGAAAACCTATCCTAAACCATTGCCTCAAGATTACCTTTAAGCAAACGCAGAAAAGTGGCATCATATAACCTTGGGGAATGGGGAGGAAGCACCTGTCGCTTTAACACTATTAAACAGATCTGCAATGTAAGAGGTAAGTAACCTTGCTTTCTCGTGAGAAATTATGCACATGTATTATAAATGAGTTCTGAAATCCGAGAGAAATGGGACAGTTTTGGAATCAGATTTTGATTAGAATCCTGATAAGTGCAATGTGACCGGCTTATCTAAATATTCATCCTTCTGGGGACCTCACACATGCAGAAACCATGAACTGATCTCCATCCAGCAACCTTCAGGTAGCGCCGATGAGAGAGCTGCAGAAGCAGGGGATGCCCTCTCTTGTGGGCATCACCTGGAATTATCATACAGAACTCGTTCTATATGAAATCACATCACATTAGCATGATTGAAAAGGCTTTAACACACTTGCTTTATATTCTTAAATGAAATAAACATTCCATACATGTATTCACACCGCATTGCTGTAGTGCAGCCCTTTATCAAGCGTGGTCAATCCCTGACCTATGGAACATGAAGCACACAGCCATAGTTTAGGAATGTTTTGTTCAAAGAGTGCAGCTGTTGTGCAGAAATCCAGGTGTGACTCAAGAACATAAGTGACAAACTGCACTCATACGCTTTCCGGGTCAGACTCGGGGCCTGCTCTGGAGCAGTAGAGGGAGAAAATATGTTTCCGGTTCAGAGTGCTGTATCTGGGAGAGGACAAATCCCCAATATTAAGACATATGCCCCACTGTGGTGAAGCTTCGGAAATCACTGCAGCATAACTGGTGTCAACTGGGAAAAGTAGCAATGCCGAATTGCTAACAAAACGGGAAAATGCTGGTATTCAAAACCCTTTATGGAATGGTACAGCATCTTCGATTCCACATCATATCCCATAAGATGTTTAAATCGGCACCTGAGCGAGCTCCGTCACCTGAGCGAGCTCCGTCACCTTTTACTGTCTTAGGCCCATGCTCAGGAGTACACGTGGTGCTCCATGTGGTCCAATGGCTAAGTTTCTCACCTTTGCACCCGGAGACCCAGGTTTTAGTTCAAAACACTGGACTGGGAATTCATGTGGTATTATGTCCATGCTTCTTGGTGCCACATGTTAATCATGTGTTTAATGTGGAAACAGAAAAAAGTGGCAAAGGGTGCTACCGATTCCCGGTTACCGCACGCTCCCTTCCCCACTGCATCCTGGTTTCAGTAATCCATACGGACCTCACGCATCATGCTGTACTACTTACAGCACCCCACGCCTGCCTCAGGAAGGCTAGAAACATTCTCAATGCAGCGCCAACCTGCTTCTTGGAGCTGGATGGGGTTATATCATGTGCAAGTAAACTGCCAGACTCTTTCTGTCCACATATTATTTGTGTGGACTACAAATATTTATGAATTTAGGAGCTACGTTCTAAAAATGTTTTTTTTACTGTTCACCTCAAAGGAGGTCTGAAGTTAAGCCACACCCCGAACCCCTAATAAATCTCAGCTCTCTTGGTCTTAAACCTACATCGAACTTTGCAGAGTACAATGGAAGAACACTTCCACCAATTTAATGTTAAAACACGCTGGAAAAAAAAAAGAAAAACATGTGTTAATCAGAAAAACTAGTATTTAATACCTAAGTAGTATTAAGCAGTTTGTCAAAACAGCGATTTCATGTTTGTGTTTCGATGACAAGTGAAAAAAAACGTAAAAACTCCGAGAGTAACAAAGGGAAACCAACTCCCATCCCTGGTGACAAGCACTTTGCCGCGGGATAAAGGTACCCAAGAGGTAGACCGATGATTATGGGCTCACTCCAGGGATGGCATGACAGCCCTCCCAATATGCGACAATTTACAGTTTTTGTGCGGAGACCCCGCCATAAATCGGCCCAATTCTCTCAACAGGGAATTGTGAGGCTTCACTGAAGTGCAGGCCGACACAAACACCAGCTTTAGACACGGAGGAAACTGGACCAGAAAGCAGCAATAAAAGTGGTTTCTTGCGGTCCCTCCAAAGGCCCGTCGCTCCCTGCGGGCCTGAAAATCAATGAAAAGCCGGTTTCCAATAAATCCAGCCCCGTCGTTGTCTCTTCTCAGCACGACTTTTGTCGTCATTCCCTTTTCAAGCACGTCTGAATGAGGGATGCTCATCTTCCCGAAATGCCAAGGCTACGTCCCAACAGTAAATTTACTCCAGTGAATGGAGGCTGGCGCACAGCTGGCACCAGGGGGCTGCTTTTATAAGCCTGCACTAGGCACAATAGAATCAAAGGCAGCAGAGAGGGCTACCAGCCCGAGCCTGGCCCTCGTGGCAGGGAGGCGCAGAGGACAACGGCGCGGGGCCTTGGGAAGCTGTCGCGATCAACGGAGAGCCCCTTCGCTGTGGATTTATTGATGGCTTGAGATCCCTTTGTCTTTCAGCAGATGTTTGTATCGAGCTGCATCTTTCATCACTTTGCAGGCTGTTAAATTGGGATAGGGCAAAACTTTTAAGGATTATGGGGAACCACCACCCCACACACAGCTTCCCCCCTTTAACCACCCATCTAAATCAGAAGGGATCTTTTCAGCTGTGACATAGCCTTCGCCCTCCTGATGCTTCACCAGGGACTGAGGGTTTCTGCAAATATGTTCTCTTTCTGCAATGCTGTGCCCACCGCGGACACACGCGGACTGCGCTACTTGGCGACCGCCAATGGCTGAGGCGGTCAATCCGCATGCAATGAACAAGGCCCTCCGCCATATTGGGAAAAGAACCAACAAACGAGTTCTAATGAACTTTCCTCCACAACTCTTTATGTGGTCAGTTTAAAGCACCAGCATAACTTGCCATAGAGCACCAGCATAACTTGCCATGGAGCTTTTCAGGCAGCAGAGAATGTGCTAGGTTACCTGAGAACTGAAAATAATCAAGGCTTGCCACTGATCGTTCGAGCTGTCAGGTGGCTGACTTGGTAACCTTCTTAATACCAACATCTACGTAATGGCAGAGATGTATCACTGATACTAGGGCATCACGACTGTGGCCAAAAATGAGAGCTCACAACCGCAGTTAAACTATGTCTTGCAAGCCAACTCTTTGTTAACATATATAACTGAGGCAGGCGCTTCAGGATGGGATTACCTGCGCACAAGCTCAGCTCTAAATTTTGTCTTCAGTAGTGTTAAGAAATCAGGTCTGAGACGTGGCACGAGGAATGGGAGAGAAGACCAAGAAAACAGACACAGTTTTACTGGTTGCAAAAAGCAGCTGCAAATTGCGAACTGACCTTTTGCGACCAGTAGTTTATTTTGAAAACCAACCCATGCATTAATAGGTTGGGTAGAGGGTCGCAGAACGACCTGTGTAATTAATATTCATTTGGTAGGTTGCAAATTGCAACTCCTTCCCACTGTACATCTTCACAGGGACTACGGCTTGCACGGGGTAGCAAGCCATCATCCCTGTGAAAGTATTTCAAAATGGATTGTTTTAAAGCAGCCAGAGTTTCTTAAAGTAAATAAGGCAGCTTCATCTGTTTGTGGCATGTAGTGCTGTAGAGTCACATGCTCTGTATACTTCTGCCATCTAGTGTTGGGTTCCGAATGTTGCAGGTTGTTTTTCTTCATAAAGTCTTTTGAATCACAAGGTACAGTGACTCCTCTTGTGGTAATGCACATGGGCATCGACTCCATTGTTAGATTGTTTTCCCGAAAGCGTTTAGGATGGGAGTGTAGTGTAATAAAATGAATTGTCCGTGTGTGTGAATATGTATAAAAGACTAACAGCCACAGGTGCCCGGGGAGGTGGGTGGGCACATGTGAATCTACAGCACTCATGCCACAAACAGATGATTACTGGGTAAGTAACATTTGCCATTTGATGGCATGTGTGGCTGTAGCTAAACATGCTCTGTATAGAATGTAAAGCGGTGCCTCCCCAAAGCAGTGGCTAACCTGTGGGTGTTGCAGTATTTTGAAGGCGTACGTACCAACGCCTGACCTACATTAGCTTTTTGGTGTGCGAAAACATTCACACAATAATGTTTAGTGAAGGTGTGTGGTGTTGTCCATGTAGCTGCCTTACATATGTCAGCTATGGGAATGTTACCTAAAAAGGCCATAGATGCACCTTTCTGGCACGTGGAATGTGCTCGAGGGGGAATAGGTAGTGGCCTCTTGGCTTTTGCATAACAAGTTTGGATATATTTGGCAGTCTATCTTGCTATACTGGATCTGGTAACAGGGTTGCCTTTGTGTGGTGGACAGAAGTCAAAAGAAAGTTGTTTTGTTTTTTGAAAGGTTTTAGTTCTATCAATGTAGCGCATAAGCGCTCTTTTCACATATAATGTGTTGAGGGCTCTTTCAGCAACAGAATAAGGTTCCACAAGACTGCAATTCAATAGTTTGGTTGAGATTAAACTGATATACCAGTTTTGATAAAACGCTGGACTGGTACATAGAACCACCTTATCCTCATGTAAATGGAAAAGGGTTCTTGCAAGGTTAGTGACTGAAGCTCACTTACACATCCAAGGGAAGTGATTGCGATTAAAAAAAGCCACTTTCCATGATAGAAATTGTAAATCACGAATGAAGTTGTTCAAAACGTGGGCTCATGACTCTAGTGAGCATCACATTACGGTTCTAAGGCGGCGGCACTGGGTGTAATATTGGCTGTATCACTCTATTAAGTCCATCCATAACAGGTTTATGGGCAGAGATTTTAAAAAGAGTAGAATGCTGTCTGTTTTGAATGTAAGCAGCTTTAGTTGCTAGGTGTAACCTTATGAAAGTGTATGCTAAGTTTGCTTTTTGCAAATGAAGGAGGTACAAAATAATATTCTGTATCAACACTTTGAAGGGGTCCCAGTTTTGAGAAATGCAATAGTGGACAAAGCATTTCCACTTTGCTGCATAACATGCTCTAATAGTTGGTTTGCATGCCTTCTTAAGAATATCCATACATTTTTGAGGTAGGTTTAGATCTCCAAACTCTATGACTTCAGGAGCCAAATTACGAAGTTCAAATTGCGATTTGGTTGCCTGATCTCACCATGGTTTTCAGTGACAAGGTCCGGGTGGAGGGGAAACCTCTTGTGTGGAACTACCAAAAGTTCTATCAGAGGCGTAAAACCACGGTTGTTTGGTTCATGTGGATGTCACTAAATTCAATGTGAGAGATGTTTGTCTGGGCTTCCAAACCAGAAATGGAAGAAGGAGAGGTGGAAAAAGCATAAGCAAATATCCCTGACCAATTCATCCATAGAGCATTGCCCTTCGACTAAGGGTGTAGGAAGCCTGAGGCGAAGTGTGGGCATTTTGAGTTTTCTTTTGTTGAGAATAGGTCTGTATTTGGAACCCCACACTTTTGCAAGTAGGGTAGTAGGACTCGAGGATGGAGTTCCCACCCATGGATTTGTTGCCACATTCTGCTGAGGAGGTCAGCAAAATTGTTGTGTGTTCCTGGGAGGTATTCTGCTAACAGGTCAATGTTGTGGCGAATGGCCCAGTGCCAAATTGTCTGTGAAAGACAAGACAACTGCAGAGAATGTGCCTCCCTTATTTTTGCACATAATACATGGTTGTCATGCGGTCTGTGCATATAAGACCTACTTTGCTGATGAGATGATTTACAAACGCTTTGAGTGCTAGCTGAACAGCTAGCTAATCTAAGCTAGGTAAGATCCGATGTGTGTGATCTCAAAGACCCTGGACTGTGAAGTTATGGAGATGAGCACCCCACCCTGTCTGAGAGGTGTTCTTTGTCAGGATGATCTGTGGAACAGGGTCCAGTAAAAGCCACCCCTTCAGAACACTGGTTTTGTTCCACCACTGCGGACAGCAATAGATGCAGCTGCCTACCAACACTAGATCTTCTAGACGGCACTGTGCTTGAGACCACTGGCCTAAAAGAAATTCCTGCAATGGACACATGTGAAGACGGGAATGTGGTGTAATGGCAATGCAAGAAGCCATCATTCCAAGAAGTCTCATGACAGATTTTACTGTGACTGGGACGACAACAAGAGCCTGAAAACTTTGTAGCCTTGTTGCATTTGTGTAGGCTATTCTCAACGGTGTGTTAAGAATGACCCCTAGGAAGGGTTGCATTTGAAGTGGATTTAGATGTGACTTTTGGAAATTGATTCCAATTGTCAGGAGGCAGGGCATCATGAGAAGCTTGTGAGCAGCTGGTGAGTTGACTCTTTCTGGCATTAGAGACCACTAAAGAGTCTGTTGGAATCTAACCTTTGATAAAAACAAGATCAGATGGTGAAGTCTTACATTTTCTCTCCCCACGCAGAGTTATTATGCGTGCCCCAGCAGGGCCCTGAAAAATATAGTTTGCATACCTCATCATGCCTCTAAGCATGGGCAAATATTGTGTGGCTTTATGAGATGTAAGTGTCTCAAAAAGAAAGTCATCTTCAGTGGGTTCTTTGTGAAGGGGTATTTGGTGGTATATGGCTTCCCTCCTAATAAGTTCCTGAAAGGAGGTAGTATCGTCCGGTGGGGATGGTCTAGCTGGGTAAACATCCATGTCAGTGTCTACATATGGGTCAATATCATATTGAAACCAAGCATCTGTGTCTCCATGAAAAGGCACATTATCATCCCGTGTTCTGGCATATCATGGAATGAATGAGGTGAGCCCTGTGGGGTGATGCCAAGAGGGTCGCCTTGAGATGGAGGCGGTGAAGGAGTAGGTGGTGGTGTTGGAGTTATTGGTAGTGGGGGTGTAGGCAGAGGTGGGTGAATCCCAGTCTCTATCCATTCTTTTTTGCTTGAGGCGTAGATGTATCAAGAGTCTCTTCAAAAGAAAGTTTTGTTTGGAAGGAGTAGTGACGACAGCTTTAGCCAAAACTCACCCCAGTTAGGGTTGAATATGAAGCTGAGATTGCTTAGCATGGACCTGCTGCTTCACTTTATGTAGGATAGGCTCGAGGGAGGTTATCAACTCCAAGGTTGTAGGTAAGAACGTCGAGGGAGTCTTGACTTTTGGTCACTTTTTCAGTGCCAAAGTAGCGGGTACTGAGTGGGATGTGGAAGCTTTTGGTGCTTAGACTGGTGGTGTTCGAGTTGGTATCATAGTGGAAGGGTTCGGTCTGCTTTACAGAGCCGCCTTCGGTGACGGAGCATCCAAGTGAGTTTTTGCAGTGCCTGCCATAGCCTGAAGGTTGGGAGGCCTGATAGCCTTCGCTTCCATGCTGGTGGAGTTTTTGGATGGAGCAGGAGGACTTTTACTCACGGTTGGTTGAGCCGGAGGAATTTACTGCATTTCGAGGACAGCCTCAACCTCCAAGTCCAAATCTTCAATTGAAAATACCTGTTACTCAGCAGCTGAGGCCTCGAAGTTCCTGCTCTTGTTTTGGCTCAGACATGGTGTCTTAGAGTCCGAAAATATCCAGTGTGTCCTCAATTTCGTGCCTCTGCATTTTGCAACGGTGGGTTATCTGATCTTGCAGGGTCTTTTTCTATCAGAAAGATTGGTAGGCCTCGTAGGCCTCCTCTTTCTTTTCACACGTCAGGCAGAGGTTGCAGACCTGGTGCTGGTTGGTCCGTGGGAACTTGGAATGGCACTTAGGACAAAAACAGAAAGGACTCCATTCCATCAGGATTTAATTCTCGAGGAGACAGAGTCGAGAAAATGGCAGCCCGAAGGGCCACGATCAAGACTTGTATATCCAACAGAGTTTGTTCGGTCCCAGAATGCAAAGGAAGAAAAATACTAATTTGATGAACAATACTGATGAATTAGAAAGGTATCCCTAATGGAAGAGGCCTAAAAGACGGTCTCAAACTGGAGCTCCAGGAAAACACAACTACACCCGAAGGCGGAAGCAAAAAATCTACCAATGGAGAAGATGCACATTACAAGCAAGAGGAGTAGTCATTGTACCTTGCGATTTGAAAGACTTTTCTAAGAAAAAAAACTTGCAACCTTCCGGACCCAACACTAGATGGCAAAAATATGTAAAGCATGTGTATCTACAGCCACACATACCATCAAACATATATTCACTAAACAAGAACAAAGGTTACAGGGACACTGTAGTTAGCAATTCGAATACAAAAAAAACATACAAAATGACTTAGAAAAAAAAGGCTACAGGGACGTTGTGGTTAGATTCAAATTGTACACACAAAAAAACATGGAAATTCAGCTGTAGTTAGAGTTAATTCAAGTAACTATAACTTGTGGCCTAAGGTAACTATAACTTGTGCCCACCATGCACAGTTATCCCCTCATTAATTTTACTTTAAGTGTTATAATGATATTATTAATGTTGTTGTAGAAGATGTCATGAGTGATGTAACATCTGGGGTAATTAGCAGTGCATGGGAAGGGCACGAGTTATAGTGCCCAACTCTGTATAAACACCCCCTCACGCTGCGCATGGCCAAACGCCCTGCAGCCAATCCTCCATAAGCATGCAACCTCATGCCATGTACAGATGTACAGCCTTGGGCCATGCGCGGTGGGTGTTGGAAAGCAGGGCCTGGCCTACGGCTAGGCCCTGTGGCCAACTCCCCATAGGGCCTCCCACACCTGGCGATTTGGTCATAGGGACCCCAACCCCCGGGGCCTGGCTAATTATTAAGATGGGAGGGGGGCCATATGCCCCCTCTCCCTAGGCCATTTAGGCCCTGGGCACCCCATCCTCCAGGACCCAACCAATGACTTAAAGGTGGAGTCCATTCCCGGGGCCCGGCCAATTATTATTAAGGGATGGATCCCATCCACCGGGGCCCAGCCAATTATTAAAAAGAGTTAGGGGGTTTCACGGCCCCCCTCCCTTGGCTGAATTTGGCCCTGGGAACCCATTCCCCAGGGCCCGGGCAATTAAAGTAAGGAAGGTCATGTAGCTCTCCTCATCTGGCCGTTTTCAGCCTTGGGACTCAGCCACTTGTAGCTGGGTTCCCTGGCCCCAGCCCGGGCATACAATGTGTTTTGATGGGGACCGCAGGGGGAGCCTTAATGCCCCCATGCTCCCAGGTGGCTCCCTGCCTCCTGCGGGAGCTGGCCTTGCTCCAGCACACAGGGAGCTGCTAAATATGCAGCTGCCTTCATGCAGGAGCTATCTTTCATCTGTTTCCCTGCCCGCATGACAGAGGTGTCAGTGGGACCACCAAAGTCAGTGTGGTGGTCCCCCGGGCACATATATGGCATGGGCCCAGTTTAAATTATGTTTCTGGCTCCGGGAAGGTGGTGGTCCCAGAGGCCTGAAGGGGCCTGCGTGGCCCTCCTGCACACTTGTTTAATTTAGCTCTGGGGAGGTGGTGGTCCCTGGGGCATGTTGAGGGGGTCCATACGGCCCCTCTCCATTTAAAAAATAAAGCCCCAGGGAGGTGGTTGTACCCGGAGCTCATAAGAGCCCAATGGAGGGGGGGGCCCGCGCAGCATCCACTTAGGGGTGTGGAATCCCTATAGCCTGATGTCCAGGACATAGTGTTTGGGGTCAAGGACAACACATTTTCATGTTTATTATGTCCTGGGGACAAGCAGACCTAACCCTATACAGCACAAACCCACTGGCTGCCAGTTTACAGTACCACATAATAGATCCGGGAAGGGCATTGTCGTTAAGGTAATTTTTGTGCCCATATCGCAACACTGTTGGAACTTTAATCTATGGTTCATTAACACAAAGTCTCTATTATTAGGATGAGCACTGCAAGAAAATTTTGTAAGCTCTGATTGCACTGCTGACAGTGGTTCCAGTATAAAAATGTGTACACACGTTTGCAAAATTTAACAATATGAGGCTATGTATAATGCTCCCAGCATGCTTTCTGGTTTGAAGCAAATATTTGCAGCAGCTTAAAAGCAGAGTTGGTAATCTTATAAAATGTTCACAAAAAAATACAACTACGAAAAAAACGTTTTGCTGAGCTACTGTGAAAGTTAAGTACCATTTCTTTAAAGCGTCATTCAGTAAAATGTTTTGATGCATGCTAGTATTTCCAAGAAAATATTCATAATGGAAAAAAAAAAATCAAAAAAAAAAAATCAGTGTAACCAGTTCCAACAAGATTATGGGAAACACGAAAATAAACAAGCATTGGCAAAGCCAATAGGCCTGACACTGGTGGCCAGACTTTTGGTTTTGATATGGTTTTTGTAAAGTTTTATTGTTGTGGGAGCTGCCAGGCCCTCACAATCATAAACATTGCCAAAAATCAGAATATTTTTGTCCTCAATAAGCACACCTTGCCACAGGGGATTGAACGAAACAATTTTATGTGCTAATATGTTTCTTCTGAAAGTGCAGAATGCTCTCACTCATAGTGAAAGAGGGGAGGAGAGAGGGGGGGAGAGAGAGAGAGAGAGAGAGAGACTTCGAGACTTGCATCAAAACAGATTTACATTTTTGATGAAGTCACAAGAATTTACAGAAGCAGCCCAGGAAATTGTACTTCTATAAAATATTTGTGAACTGCATTTTAGTGCAAGCAAATATGGGTGTGTAGATTTGCTCATGCTAAAATCTGTTGAACGTTATAAAGTTCACTTTCCGTCCAACCACTTTTTCCCAACTCTGCAAGAAGTTTTACTTCTGCCTTGTCAGGAGTACATTTCCAACCTTTCTCTGTATAGGAAAATATTAGAGAAGAACTGTCAAAAAACCCTAAAACATGCAAATTAGTAAGTTTGCAAAGACTCAAAAGGGCATTCCAACCCTGGGACTAATAATTACTCCTATCTCCAGCCCCGGTACGCAGATCTGCTGGAAGGTGGCAAAAGAAGGGACTTGCTATTATTCAAACGCTACACTAGTATGAGCCCTGGCATATTCAGAGAGGCTATTACCAGAGCTCTTAGATAATGTTATTGTGCCATAATTTGTTGCCAGACTACATGGCACCAGAGGTACAAGAGGATTTGTTTTTACAGGACATGAAGATTTATGAAGCAACCTGTTCCAGGGACAAGTAGATATTTTATAAAATTCCACACCCTTGCCCCCTCCAAAATATCCTTAAAACCTCAGGGAGGTGGTGCCCCCGGGATCTGGGGGCTAAACAATCACAGGAAACCGCACTTTCACTTTTTTCACATTTGTCGAATTTGCAAATCAGCCGCACTTTTCGGCAAAAAGTGAAGAAAAAAAAATGTTTTTTTGCCCTGGCAGGGGTCCCCAGCACCAAGGCTAGAGGATCAGAGTATTCCTACCCTGACCCTTTTTTGTTCCAGATTTTTGGTTGGGACTCGGCTGAGTCCCAGTCTGAAAATAGCAGCCAACAGATCCTGGTTGAAGTGCTGGCAGCCAAACACATCTCTCCATTAGACTGGGAGGATTTGTGAAGGGTTCACATCTCTAGATTTACAAATGTAGTTTTCTTTTAATATGTAAAAAGCTACTGAACAGATTTACACCAAATAACAAATAGGTCGCTTTCTGGGCCAAGAGCCACCTTCCTGCCAAATCTGGTGTAATTCCGTCCAGTAGTTACACCAAAGATGGCAGAAAGGGAGCTTCTGGCACGCAGATAACACTTTATGTTATTTGATGTAAATCCATTCAGTAGATTAAGAGAGATAAAGGAAAATCAAGTTTGTATATCTAGAGGATTAAAGGCTTCGCAAACCTTCCCAATCTCATGCAGAGATCTGATTGGCTGCCAACACTTCAACCAGCAAGTGTTGGCATCCATCTTGGGCCTCTGTTTAAGCAGAGTCCCAGAAGAAAAAAAAAAAGAAAAAAAAAAAAGGAAAAAGAAAAGGGGCCAGGGTAGGGACACCCTGACCCCTTAGCTCTGGTGCTATAATTAAAAAAAAAAAAAAATCAAGTGAAGGCATGCGGGTTCCCCGGACCAATTTGTACTCCCCATGAAGCTTCCACCATCTCATTTGAGAATCAGTTACTAACCCAACTTGGGAGTCATTAACAGGTCAATGGTTTGCAATCACAATTCCTGTCACAAATCATTGATGCAATTCCAAAATGTGAATTGGTAATAATTTCAAAACTCATTTAGTGACTCAAGAAAACTTTTCCAAATCGCGAAATAAATTTATTATATTTAAAAAAAAAATAAAAAAAACGCTTTTTACTTGTCGCAAAACCTTGAATTTAGCAAATTGTATAGTTTGTACCGAGTAAAAAGCCTTGTACATTTTGTTATAATTTCTAGCAGGAACCTCGTTCCAACATGTTTGTAATCCTTTATTTTCACTACATGTTTGTGTAGCCATGAGTCATGTAGCTGCTGGAGCCCTTTGTGCTCTAGATTTTGGTGACACAGACTAAGTGTACTGGTGCGCCGAGGCTTGGTGGTATTGCAGTCAAGCCTCATGGCCTGGCAAAGGCGGTGAGGTAGCCAGGCTCAATTATTGCAAGCTTCTGCTACCAATCACATTGCTATGACTCAGTCCCTGCAAACTAAGTTGGAGTACAGTTGAGGAACCCCTGTGTGATGGTGACTCGTGGCCAACGATAACACCTCTTCTGGTGATGGAGCTGTGTCATCCTGCTGAGGTTGTGCAACGAAGGCCTAGGAAGCCAGGTCGAGGGCTGTCTGGCCCGCTTCAGAATGGTGTGAAGATGCTGCTCGCTAGCTGGGACTTGATGACTCAGACCAGATAAGCTAAGCGGGTGAGCAGTGTGGGAGCTGGAAGTGTAGTTAGGATGTTAAAGTGCCCTAGACAGGAAATCCTGTCCATCAATCGTTTCCGGCTGTCTAGCTGCTGTATGAAATACTGGGAATACAATAAGGTTTCTTCCGTCTCAGAATGTTTCTAGTAGTTTAAAAAGTAGAGAAAACAGAAATGCTCACAGACATAAGACACACTTCATAATACAAATGATTACTGGATTGCTTAAGTGCAAGTAAATAACACTTTGTTAAAAGTATGGAATTTATATTTAACATGAAAATAATCATAAGTCTCTAAAGATGAAAATCAGCTACTCAGGCATAAAGAAAACACAGCATTGTTTCATGGGCTCATTCTTGCCCTCAGCTATGTTTAAATCTTAACTTCTTTAATCAATGGCCCACAAGAAGGAGTCAGGCAAAAACCACACTAATCTGTCTTGAACTGCACTAGCTCAACGGATACATAGCTATGTGGCTTCAGGTCTCACTAACACCTGTGACTGGTTAAGGCATGCAATAAGCACACCCCATGTGCCCCCCCCTTACATATGGCACACATCATTTTTCTAAAAGAAAAAAATAGTCTGCCCGTCCCCTTTTATGTTCACAGATGACAAAGGCTGCAGACTAAATTTTTCATCATTCAGAAATCGATACAATGAGTACTATTTAGTGAATAATTACCAATATTTAACACCATGAGATGTAATGAGGCGTCGACAATATTTATGGCAACAATGTTTCATTTACAGAGAATGTAACTAATATATAATATGCTAACAGGTCAAAGAACTGTTTTCAGGAGCATCGAATACTGGGAAAGCAGGTGGCATGAAGAACAGAAAAGACCAGTTTGCCACAATGGACCTAGAAGACAATAGACAATGTTGGACTGTAGAATGAAGTAAGGTGGATATTTCCAGATTGACAGCAGGTAAGTTTAATTTTGGAGGTTAAGCCGAAGAGATAGTTCCAAAATATTTTCACCTGCTCTGAATGACATCTTCTTACCATGGTTTTCTCTAGAATTTGAAAACTGCAAGCTTGGAGGGAGCTGAAGATCTTAAGATGTGTCAAACGTTATCTAGACATCTTTCTATTCTACTGGTTTGGACCAGAATTTATTATTGGCGGCCTATCATTTTAAATTTGATGGAGACGTCTAGCAGAAGCAAGCAAAGCTCCATAAAGACAGATGACACATGTGAGGAGAGAAAATGTTTATTAATGTGCACGTGTAGAATCTAGAAGAAAAGAATGAACACCAAAGTGCAGGGCATTGGCGTAATCCACACAAGAAAGCATAATGGCCTGAATGATTGAAGCAAAGCGTTAGGTAGGCAAGAGAATAAACATTTGTCTGGTCAAACTGATGTCCCAGTTTCAGAGCTCAAAAGGTTGGTTCGTTACTTTATCAAGGTGTCTGAAAATTGAATATGATTTTGAGGTTATGTGCAGAGCCTCCTAGTGTAAGCGTTACTCCCAAAGAGTCAGGCTACTAGAATACGAATGGGCAAGGTTAGGTGTATAAAGGAGACTGAATTTAGTATCAACACTGGTCTTCAAAGCCAATTAATGTGGGTCCTCTAGCTCCCAGATAGCATTTAGGCAGGAGATTGAATCGGAGTGTCTGTTCATGGAACCAGAGCAAGTTGGGTGCCACACCATGTACATGGGGAAAATTAGGCTTAGTCATCTGATGACCTCTGTGAGCAAGTGGGTGCAGACAGGCACAGAACAGAGAACAAACTACGGCAAAATGAGGAGATCAACATGATGAAAGAACAGCTAATACCTATCTGGATGTTCTGCAAGTCAGGGCTGTTTGAGGGGGGCAACCACTCTTTGAGGCACCAAAGAAGGATGCTAGAACTCACTGTAGACTCATCTTTGTCTAACACTTCCGTAGTGTCAGACTGGCCAATGTCTAGCAGGCTCTAGTTTTTGAAACAGTTTCTTTGAATGCAAATTTTTCCAATAATTTTTGGGTGTGGGGAAGACTGAAGATTAGTTGACAATTTCTTAGGTAAGTTCTGATTCAGTAAGATATTCTAGAAGTGGTGTGAAAATGACTTGCTTGACATACACTGGAACTAAACCCAGAGCCACTACTCTGGTAATCCTGATGCAATTGCAGGACATATATCTGCTAAAAAAGGGGGTATGAACTAGCATGGTAAAAGCTGGACATAATAAAAGGTAAATATCAGAGGGCTGCATTGCTCAGGAGGATTACAGACCCAGAGACATCACTCCATCACTGCACCATCACATTTCAGGCTCTTCCCATATTTCAGGACACAGACACCAGCCCAGCCACACTGACTTTTCAAAGAACCCAGTCTCTTTGGGAATTCACCTTTGCAGGACAGTTAAGCTGTTGCCGAACCAGCCCTGTTTGAGGTAGCATGAAAAACAGGCGCTTTCTGGGTAACTTTATGGTTAGCCCACTAGAGTTAATAACAGGAAGAAGTCAGTCACCTTTTTAAGTTACATGCACTGGTCCAACTCGCCTGTGATTTGAAATTCAGCTGCCTGTGGGGAAATCTGAACATTTCTGTACCGGGAATGCCAATGTAGGCCTAGGTTGCAGGATTCATGATTGTACAGCGGGATAAACAATGCCAATACAAATAATTACTTCCATTTAGATTCAATGCATGCAAATTTTGGGTATCCCAAGATCTGGCATTGATCAGACACTTCTGGACTTGAACATCTGCTAACTCGAAGAATTTCAGTAACTTTCACCCGGTTACCCTATCTTGCCAAAATACTATAAAGGTGTGAGACTAATTAACTGAAACAATTTACTTGATGATTTACTGCCTGGCTTTACAGATGGCTGCAATACTTGAACTTCAATTTTGCACATTATTGGCCATGACCTATGCATTCTGAATAACCACAATGTTGCTTGATGATAATTCTGGGTCTGTTTGCGGCATTTGACACCTTAGCCATCACAATAAGCTTACCTGCACTTTAGTGGATTTTTTATGGATTTTGAAGGTAGGGTATTGGACTGGTTTAAATTATACCAAACTAAGAGGGTCATTACGACCTCGGAGGTCTTTTCGCAAGACCGCCGAGGTACAGCCGTGCTGAAGACCGTCAGTGGTGGTGGTCTTCCGCGCCGCGTATTATGACCGCTGGCAGCCCGCCGTCCTTTTTCGTACGGAAAGCTGCCAGCAGCCATTCTGGCGGACGGCGGGAAAGTGGAGGTGCTCAACCTCCACTACCACGTCAACAGAACACCACCCACTGAATCACGTCCCATGATTCGGTGTGGCGGTGTTCTGGTGACGGTGTTCTGGTGGCGGAGCTGCCCCCATGGATCCCATCCCCTCCCGGAGGATCAACGGACAAGGTAAGTTGATCATCCGTTAGGGAAGGGGGTGGGGGGGGTGTTGTGTGTGTGCATGGGGGTGTGCGTGTGAGAGTGTAGAGGGGGTGAGTGAGTGAGTGTATGCGTGCAGGGGGTGTTGTGTGTATGGGAAATGTGTGCAGGTCGGAGGGTGTGCATATCTGTATGTGTGCGGGTATGTGTTGTCGGGGTGTATGTGTGCGTGTAGGGTGTGTATATGTGCATGTTGGGGGTGTGTGTGTGTAGGGGTGTGTATATGTGCAGGGTCGGGTGGGGAGGGGGGGTTGTGCCACCTTTGGGGGATGGCAGGGGGGTGGGGGAGGATTCGTGGGGGGTAGCGGGAGTGGGGGAGACCCCTATCAGTGCCAGGGAAGGAATTCCCTGGCACTGATAGTGCCTACCACCATTGATCTCATGGCGGTGCCCAATCACCCGAGATCCATGGCGGTATGCAGGGTCCTGATACCGTCGGCGGTCTAGTGACGACCGACGGGCTGGAGACCGCAATCTCCAGCCCAGCGGTTTTCACCGCCATGGCGGTCGGAATGGTGAAGTGGCGGATGACACCGCTGCGGTCATAATTCAATTTTTTTTTTCGCTGGCCTGTTTGCGGTCTTACTGCCACTTTACCACCGACGCCAGGGTCGTAATGACCCCCTAAGTGTCTACAAATGGCTACAATGTATCATTCCGTCTCCATTCCAGCTCTGTTATCACACATACTCCTCAGGGATCGGTGTTAGCTCCACTCTCTTTAACCTTTACCGTGAAATTCTGAGAGCTGTTACTAAAAAGTCTGGCATCTCGTGACCAATATGTAGATGGTACTCAGATTTATCTGAAGATCTCCTCTGTCACTAACATTACATTGACAGCTTCGACTCTAAGCAGCATATAGTCTTGGGTGGTCATCAATCATCTCAAATTCAATCAGAATAGGACTAAGTTCTCACTCATTCCTCCCGGCCTGACTCCTTCATGGACCAGAAATGGCTTGATTCCACCAAAATCTTAGGTTGCACTCTATCACTGAGAGTGCTAAATCATTGCCTGGCTCGATCTCCAGAAACACATTAATTACACAGCTTGTAACACTAATCTCCAGCTCGGTCGTGGCAACAGGTTTAAAACGTTCATCCCAGAACATGACCTCGAAGAGGTGGTTCAAGACCTGTCTTATCCAAGACAAGACTGCAGAGAATTCTGTGGTATCCGGCATTGTAAAATTCATCTTGTCCCTCTTAAAGTTTCTCTATTTGTCTCAGCACACCTGCTCTTGGGGACTGGCAATCTGGATCACATTACCCTATACAAGCATGCTCCCTATATTGATGGAAGATGTAAAACCGACTACCTGCCTCATAAACGTAAGCTACATGGTGGTTTTCAGCAGCTCTGAAAGCTTCTCTTAGAAATCCCAATATTCAATATAAGACACACCCTGAATCAATTGTTGTCCGTTTGTGCCAAAGTCTAGATTCACTTCTGCTATCTGTTGTGATATTGCTGGAGCATGATTGAAGGCAAGCCTGGAGCATGGCAAAGAACATTTTGCATCCCCTCTCTTAACCACTTTAGTGTACATGAGTCTGGATTTCAACCACATGACTTGCAGTTGTGCTTTGGCCCCAAGCAGCACAAAAAGAACTTGTGGTGGGGGTATAAGGTATCTGGCATGGCAGAGGCAGCAGGGGTTAACACCTGAATTTCTATGGGGGAATATCCTTAAGTACTTCAAAAAGAGAAATATTTCTGTAAAAAATTCAGAGAGCTGCTACGGATCTGTGTTGAAGGGTGCGGAAAAGAGGGAACTGACATTGCTCCAGTGACCTTTCATTCGCTCTGCAACTGACGTTGAGTGGGCGCCAACCCCACCTACTGGCGCAGAAGATCTTGTGCAAAATTTCTGGCGCCTGAGGATATTCAAGAGTTGAGGAATCTGCAGATAGAAATATCCATTAGAAATACTATCTTTTTGACTAATACCTTGGTCCCAACTTCCCCTTATCACCTAGTTTCCGTCTTGTTTCAATTAGATTTCTACTGTAAGGGTGATGGTATAAAAACATTCTGATCTTCTGTACTTCCATAAAATAGGTAAACTATGACTATGTACATATTTCCTTGAACCAGTATGGTCTTCTGCATGGCAATTTGTATTGTTGGAGGGGCCTGTTTAATTACATGAGTATACTGAACGTTTAGATCATTAGCGGTTAGGGGGATACCCTGCTCTTGTATTATGCCTACTGTCCACTCCAGTCCTGTAAAGTGGTATATTGGTCTAGGCTTTGAAACCATTAAACAAAAATCCTCAATACATAAACTAACTGGTGGCAGAGTATGTTTTGGGAAAGCTAGGATGGGCAAGGTTTTCATAGTGATGCACAAAACTGTGTATTTAGATAATCATATATATTTTTTTTTAACTCTACAGGTATACAAAATGTATTGAAATGCCTAGCGACAGGAGATGACAATCAAAATTGTTAAAATACCTAGAGAAACAAAGAGACTTCAATGACCTACTACTCGAGATGCTACAGAGAATGATGATCATCACAGAACACTTCAATGCTGTCCAGACTGGGATACATGGGGCCCCAAACCACATAGTCCATGCAGGACCAACCTCTATTCCACGGACTCACCTCAATGGCTCTATGTGATGTCCAGAGGGTCTAGCACCCAAGGAAGAGGGCCTACACATTATATTCAGCATCCAAAAACTCATTTTCATGCTTAGCCCATTTCTTTTTGCTGCCACCAACATGGTGGGTGCCTCTGTTACTCCACATGGATTCTCAGACCACTCACCAGCTGAGTTGCGGCTCTGTCATTCGCCACTGTATGTGGTGTAAGAATGTGTGATGGCTGACTGATGACAAATTCTCAGCATATCTCAGGGGTGTGACTGACACTTGCTTCTATGATCAACAGGATCAGTCTCCTTGACCACTGAGCTGTGGGAGGCCCTGAAGGAGGTCATGACCACTGAACGAAACAAGACACAGGAGTACAAAAAGAACATTACATCTGTAGGTGCAGAAATCCTTCAATTAACACTGAAGTAAATGGAGTTTATATGCAGGCAGCATAAGTTAGCCAGGACCTAGTTAAGTAAGTTGGCTTCAAGTTCTTCTAGACTCACCAGGGTGGCTACTCAGCACCGCATTTACTAATCAATTGACAAAGTAGGGAAGCGTTGGAAGACTGTGTTTCACTACAAATTGATGTCTTGCTTTTATTCCTTTGTACCCAAGAAGGACTGCGCTGTGTTTGGGGGAGATACTGTCTGTGCAGCGGAGTATCAGGACTTACAGTTATCATGGACAACTACCTTACAGTCCTGGTTCAAGAAGGACCCCTAGTTACCAGCTGCCAAGCCAAACTACAGGTTTAAATAGACTATTTAAAGTACCTGGATGTGTACATTGTAACAAATCTGCAAATGTGCTCGGGAACTGAACATGGATCTTCTACTGAAAGGTAAAGTGGAAGGACCTTCAAAGATGGAATGCACTTCCCCCTTACGGTCCTCGGTAGATTAGCTCAAATAAAAATGACCAGACTCCCAAGACTGCCTTATCCTCTCCGAAATAACTATATGACATCACAAAGGGTGTTTTTTATCTGACTGTGTCCGTAGCCATCATTTCATCTGGGTGGTCGACCAACTTCCCTAGAATTTCATATGATAGGTGTGTCTAGTATGTGCACAACGGAATCACTGACCTTCCCGACAAACAACTAGGCAGCCCAACTCATCACTGTTAATTATTAACTGTTATTTCAGCAACAGAGATGGCCCAGCTCACAGGCCGGAACAGCATCTATTTATAGTACTAGCACTACTGGCATTATGCATGGCTTAATAAATTCCCTCAACATTGCCCCCGTTACAAGGGTTAGCCTGGGCTGCTGGGATGGGGACTCGAGTAGATAGGTTCATACAGGAGACTCCACTTTTCAGTTGGCGGGCTTTAATGTATTAGAACTTAAAGATAGGAGACATTTGGGAGGGGAACTACACGAAACCTTTCAAGGATCTGAAAGCAGCGTATGCCTTTGACAATTTCAATCTTTGGGCCTGATTTAGATTTCAGAGGAGGGGTTTCTCTGTCACAACAGTGACAGATATCCAGTCCGGCGAAATCTAAATCCCATTTTTTCCTATGGGATGTACATCTCGTCGGACGGGATATCCGTCAGCACAGTGACAGAGAAACCCGCTGTCGAAATGTAACTCAGGCCCTTTGTCACTATTTGCAACTGTGTCACCGCCTAGAGAGCCGCATCAACTAGATTTGCATAACCTGTGAATATAACCCGCGGGAACCTTGGGGAGGAAAGACTATATCCTGGACTTACCAATCCTTGGTGATTAATTCACCGACCCCTCGAGCAGCTTCGGTCTCCATGGGAGCAGGATCTAGGACTTTTAGATGAGGATGAATGGAGGAAGGCAAATAAGTTTCTTTGTGAATTAGTGATTTCTGCGGGGTGGGGGAATCTGATGGCTAGTGACTGCTTGCCCTGTTTAAGATTCTGCTATGGATGGTCTGTCCTTTGTTATGTCATCAGTACATGAATTAATAAAACCTACCTAGGGGAAAAAAGATCCCTTGAGAAAGTCCGAGGTTGATGTGCAGAGAAGGTTTCGAATTAAGATGATGAGATTTGATGAACTTGTCACTGACAGTATAACCACAATGGACAGTCCTCAGCGGGAACGTTTTTATTTTCAATACTTTGGCAAAACCACCTGCTAAGTGCTAGAACCGTCATGTAATGCTGTGAACACCTCCTGAGACGCATGGGACGCATTTTTGAAAAATAAAATAACAGAAATTCACGTAACTTGGGCTTTATAAATTCCCATTAGCTATTTAAAGTAATTTCCTACACAGTGCAGAGTAGATAACAACAATAACTATTTTTCGTGCATTACTTCCTTCTACATGCTTACTGCTCTGCAAGGCTCTAAGAAAACAATTGTTATTACTATCCAGTTTAGCTTTGATATTTTTTTTACCAACCTCAGACACATAAAAGGAGGAGCAAAAAAAGCGGACAATAAAGGCAATTGCATACACATTTCTGCAAAAGCTGCAACAACCTGCAATAACAATAATCTTAACAGTGAAAATCATTGTGCACAAAAGACACTAAAAAAAACACATATAACAGCCGACATTATGGCATTAGAAAAAGGGAGCGCCAAAGAAATCCATTGAGAGCCCACGCCACAATATTCACGCCAGCCTGTGTACCCAGTACTGGAAGATGAGTCACGGTGAAAGCAGTAAACACGACTACCCGTCTGAGAGTAAATAAGAAGCATTCCCAGAAGGGGGTACCTTGCATCTATTTTCAGGGTTAAGTGGACATGTGAAAAGTTATGCAGACAGGAGTGTATTGTTGTAATATGGGACTTCTGACATCCATGAGGTCGGTACAGATGTAGCTAGATGGGGGGGGATATTGAACCGGTGGAGCAGGGGAAAACCAAACTGGAAACAACGAAAGAGAACATATGAGACAGTCCATTAAATTGGGGGTTGTGTGGAAAATGGAGAGCACGGTCAAAGGAAGTGCGGGGACAAACAAAAATCATGAACACCATAGGGATGCAACAACTGCATTAGGACAGGATGGGATTGGAGATAGAACAGAAAGTGGGAAAAGGAAATTAAACATCAATAGCAAGGACACCAAACAGTGAGTAACCAATTAAGAGCGGGGTTAAATAACCATATTCTGTACAGTGAAAAGCAGTCAATATTACACTAGAGACTTGGCGCCTACATTGATTGGTCCAATGTATTTCTCATCTCTTTGAGGTTGATCAGTTGGCCTAGAAAGACAGACAGATAAGATGAAGAAAATTATCCTAGAATTTTCAAAGCAATAGGAATGAGTGTCACTGGAGAAGCCGCAGGAGAAAAAGGCAATGTGACAACACATAATTGATTTGCCATCTTAATGATAACATTTATTTTGTTGAATTCTTCATAGGGATTGAAATATTACAAAACCTTCCCTACCTTCGGTGTCAAACTAGGGAGGGAAAAATGGAGAAAGCTGGAATCGCATCATTCTTCTGAGCGGAGGTTGGAAATCTGCCAGCTGGGGACTTGGACCCTTCAAACTGGAGAGAAGTGGCATCTTCCTCTAAATACTACCGCTTTTCACTTTTTGAAAGGGATTCCCACTTCGTCCGCAATTAATATTTTGCAAGCAATCTTTATGTGGGGACCTGCTTATTGTACCTGTCGACTACCAGTTGAAGCGGAGCATTCAGTGTTGAACTGGGTGGTAACCCTGCAGGCATCTTTGCTTTTTGGAAACACATTTCCAGACAGCTCCCCTTGGCATGGCTTACCCCAGACTGGACATCCACCAGGGTGTGCGTGAGGATGATGTTGAAGACGGCGTGAGACCGGCTGCTCTCTTCGTTCATGTTCGTTGCAGCCACAGTTCGCGACTTGTTGCCCTCAGACATCAAAGACTCAATGTCCTAAATAAAGACAACATGAAAACAATTAGCAGAATCAAGTGGTTTTTCACTGGCCCATTCTTTAGCCTCACCAAGGAGCTCTAGCATGGTGAGGAGCCGGATTTCTTAAGAACCCTCACACACGCCACAAACCAAAAGGACAAAAGTCTACATTTTGTTAAATAAGCAACTGTCTGGTTCTTCAGTAAACAACGTAAATGTTTCTCTTGAACAATATCACTAATTGAATACAGTCAATAAGCGTTTTCAATGTTTACAATAAATTCATAAGTAGCTTGATATCAAAATCACAAATTCACACATTCTCTCACCCCATGCAATAATCAAATGAGTGGACTTGTCTGCAGATGCTGCTTTCGGCAAACATTCTTTTCACAACACACTTTGATGTTATCTGCTGCCCAATGTTGGAATGTCTTGAGGTGCAGTATGACATCTTGCACCCAAAAATGCAAATTCAGCGGTGGATTAGCCCTGTGCGGGGGCCACTGCTAGACTGAACCATCTGAAGCCACTCTGCCCCCGGGGGAACATTTCAATAACATAACTGATGTTTTTCCACATTACACCCTCTGTCACTAATTTTAATCTATTCAGCCCAAATAGCATTCTATTTGAAATAGCTACTAACAAACATCTGTCCTCATAGCAATTACTTGAACTAGTTAAAAAAAAAAAAAAACATACCTCTTTCAAAACAATATGCCTTCGCATTTAGTACACATAGAAGCAATATGTATATTTAGGTTTTCAGTAAACAGATGCGCAAATGACCAATTGTTCACTGTGTCAGCTATGTAATCAATGATGATTTGATAGCTCCTTACCCCAGTGATATCAGCAATGTTGGAATCTATGGCTTTGAGGGAGCCCATGATCAATGTATGGTAGAGAAGTCATGGCTACTAAGCCTCTAACCAGCACATTTAAATGGTGTCTCAGTTTGTGTCCAAAACATGTCAGAAACTGAAGTTTTTTTGTTTCTTTAATTGCATTAGATTTGCAACATCTTATTATCTGATACGGATATCCAAGTATAGCAACCCTTACATAAAGTTTTTTCAGGTATTTCTTTTGTATTGATATCCTTTGACCAATGTACAAATTAACACCTTTCACTAGCAAAGAGTGCGGCCTTTGTTTCACTGAACTTCAGAGACTACAAGTGTCCTTCAGATATGTCCAAAAGGCTTTAGGCGCAATACTCAAAGCTCCCACTGCCACTAAAAACACTTGGCATGACCCTCAGCTGCGCCACGTTGTTGTCCTTTGCCATGCCCTTCATCCAGTCTTTGATATTCACTGAACAAGTAGACCAGACTCTCAGCAGAGACTGTGCCTTCAACTGCCCCATGCACAGCCCAGCCAACCCCATACACCAAAGGGCACAGCCTATCGCCATGTCCAGTGAGCTTTGAGAGCATCCAATACCCATCCAAAATGGTACTGGAGAGAGGATAGGCCCCTTGGCCATGCCCTCCATGCAGCCTAAGTACCTAATCCACAGTAGGCTGAGTCTTAGGTCGTACCAAGAGGTTACCGAGTTGGGGGTGGACCAGTGCCACCCAGTGCACACTCGGCAGTGCCCCCAGTGCTTTCTGGACAAAGCCTTAGGTACTCTCGTATCCTCAGCAACGAACAGGCATGGCCTTGTGGAAAAGTATTGTGCATTCACTCTTCAACAACTCATTTTGGGAGTTTGAAAGGAAAATGCACCATGAGGGATCGCCATAATATCCTCCCTTCTTGACCAATCAGCATGCAGCTTTCCAAGATTAAAACCAAGTTGACATATATTGTTTTTGAAAGGTTTGTACCATTGACCAAAAATGCCTTTTCTTTGGCTGCATAAATACAAGCATGTACTAGTATCTGGCACATATTGGCTCATGGACCTAAGTGTCGTGCTTAACAGTACCAGTGCAGAGTTCAAGGCGAGAGTAGGGTTTAATAGGCTAGAGGCCTACATTAATGCCATTTCAACCAAAGATTACTTTGAAAGAAAAAATGTGCACATTGCCTTTAAAGTCCTTTGCTTATTTTTTCTTGGAGGGGGGTTGGATGAAGATTGGGGTATCCCAACCTTCTCCATGGCCATGGGGATATTTTCTCAAGATACAAGCCTGCAGCCTTCACATCTTTCCACATTCACCATGCCATATCACAAAATGACAGATGAAGAAAAATGTTCTGCTCCAAAAAATCAATCTGATTTCATGTTAGTTTAAGGACTTTCTCATGCATGATGACTTCACCGATAAGCCACAGACATCATTAAATCATTAGACCTGCTTTGCAGCAACTTCATTTGAACCAAATTTGCAAAAGCACGCAGGAGAAACTGGTCACTGCTTGCACAACACATTTGGTGGCATTCTGCCAAGCAATGTATTTTTTCTTCCACTGTCCTCAAAACGTACTCCGTAAACTAACCTGGAGAAGTCTAATTTTTAGTCCATCCCTATAAAACGTCTGCAGACCTGTTCAATCTGTACAAAAATTTCAAGGATACACCAAAATCGAAATTACTTGTTTGATCAAGTTCAGTAACGATTTGTCAAACACAGCAACGCAAAAATGTTTTTCCTATGAACCAAAATAACTTTCCACAACAACAAGCGCGGTCCCCACCTCTGTAATAGACAGACATACACACACATATATACATATAAGTGTGTATTCACCTAGAATGACATTTACGCTGTGAAGAATCAGACCACATTCAGAGGAAAAAAAGCAGAAGAAATTCCCCAATTTCTGAAGTTTCAGATTTACAATACCAGATTTAACGATAAAATCCTCCAAAATAAGCAAGGCAACTTTTCAAAAGTTAATTTTAGTTATAATGTTTTGAAATCTAAAGGTTGGTTTGTGACCTTGAATATTTGTCACAAAGTATCTGGGCCTCCTTTCTGAAAGCCAAGTAATTCATTATTGCACCCCTAAGGCTCAAATAACATTAGCTGCCACACTATGTTCCCCTTTTCCTTTAAAGTATTGTCAATTTATCACAGCTCTATGTCTTACCTTGTAATCAGAAACAGCCAGTTTAGAAAGACCGTCAACATAGGGCCCCAAAACCTTGTGTTCTCGGACCTTTAGGGATTGCCGGCTCCTAATGAACAGAAAAAGGTGAAAGTCAAATTCCCTGCCTGTACGAAACTCCAAGACATCAACATTCTACTGTAAAAAGCAAACACTGCATTGGGATTTGATTGTTGGTTCCAAAGGCTGGACAGACCTCTCCAATAAGACAAAAGTGGGAAGTACCCACCACAATGGATAGCCCAAGGAACAAGCATGATGTACTCCAGAACAGACTACCTCCAAATTGCCATCTCTTAGGTGGATGATGTAGGAAGCCTATGACGACAACTACTCTGTGTGTCGTGACACGTATATCAGTGTTTAATCTATCATTGCATTTTTTAAAGAAAGTGCAATCTCTGTTTTCTAATGTTCCTTTTTATTTTTGCTCTACATTTCGTCCCATATAAATATATTTAGTAAATGTATGCACTGTTTTCTAATGAAATATATAGTTTTATGAGCCCATGTAATCGTAAATAAATCTCCTTAATATCATAATTTCCCTGTAATTTCCTTTATATAATTTGCAGCCCGTAAAATACGTTGAGAAGTTAGACTTCGAGCCATCTTGTCCAAAGGAAAAATCCATTTTATATAGAATTAAGTCTTCCAAAAAAATCTCTGGAGCTGCTCGGCCTGCAATGAATGGAGTGCCCAGGTTTCCAGGAGTTTTTAGACATTACTGTGACATGACCCAAGGAGACATTCTACTGAGTATGCCGGTAAAGTCACTGCCTGCCAAATATGTTAAAGATCTGGCAATCTGTCTTTTCCTCACGGAAATAGGAATTATTCCCTACTTACTAGACATTCTTACCTTCATGCACTTATGGGATGGAAAATGTATCCTACTTTTCAAAAATAGTAACACTACTTTTTTGCTAATATTTCTTTTGACATTCACCTCCATAAAACACAACTGAAAGCGTAAAATATTATTTCAAAGGAAAATCCAGTATACTTTAATGCCTAGATAAAATAAATCAAACTACAACATATTTTTATTCATCTACAAATTAAAATATGCAAACCACTTTATCCATAAATACCCTGCTGCTGGCATCTGTGGTTAACCTACATCTACAATCTACAAGATTATGGCTGTCATGGTGCGTAACATGAACAAATTATTTAGGCTGCCAAATGCAGCCAGTATATGGTGTGAGTGATACGAACGGCCTTTATTTAGAAGTACGATAGATCACAAAAGCAACTTGTCAAATCACTACTACCACATTTTCAGGTGTCGCCTCACTCCCTACTATTTACAACCCTCTCCATGTACTGCCATCTGCAATGAAAGGATCAAAGCTCTGATTTCATGAAGTTTCCTCCTAGTTCTGAACTGCGACTCCCTGGTAATCAGAAATATGTCCAATCAAAGCTCAAACAACTATGAATTTTCCTTCCACCAGGTGCCTTTACTTTATGGCTTAAAATGCAGAAATGCCCATAGTTAGGACCACAGCAAGTCCACTACTGTCTCTGGTGCCCCTGGTCTTTTGGAAGAAACAGCAACAATCCACAGAGCGTGGCCACTGGACCTCCCCGATCTGCTGGCGTCAGAGAAGAGATGTGCACAGCAGTAAGGCGATGGCCTGGAGAGTGGGCAGGAGGCATAAGACACCACATACATTCTGTATGCCAAGATGATCTACATTGTGCTCAGGCCAACTTCTGAAGTGTCCGCAAGATGGTTCAGTGAGTTACAGGTCACTGCGAGAACTTGCGGAGATCTTTCCACAGGTCAAGAGTGACTTCCTGCAACACCAAACCGAGTACCTTTACATAATGTAATAACAACACCTATTAATTACTGCACATAGAAACAGGAAGAAAGTATTATGAGGCCTAATATAAAAAACTATTATTACAACTCACACCTGCCCACGCCCCGGACTGGTACATCCTGTACTTAGAGTGGTATGCAGACCATAAACAGCAATATTTAGAAGCTTTGCAGCAACCTCCTGCATTTGAAAGTGGGATACTGAATTCTTAACAGTTCTGTACACAGTGTCCAGCATGCTGTGACTCAGGTCCCCTGATTAATCATTTCACGAGAGCCTGCCGGTTAAATTTATTTGTTTGATTTTTAACCTAAAAACAAAGGAAATTGGACAACATGATCCAAGTAAGCAAACTGTTTTCACACACAATATTAATGTAGCTTCCTTGACTTGGACCTTTCAGGACGTATGCTCAGGAGGTTGGCAAAGGAAGACAGGAATATTCTGGTTCAGCTAACAGGACAAATGTGAGGAAGAAAGTAGCCAAAACAGAAGGTGTGAATTTAAAGGAAAAAGTAGAGAACATACCTACAAGGTTAGAGAATGGAACATATAAAGTGGTATTGGCAGCCACATTCCCTGGTTTAAATAATTACGTTTTAAGGAGACGCGAATGAGAGCGACTGATGTAATGCCCTCACATCATTTTTCCCAACTCCCACTGCGTGCTCTAGAGACTGTGCATTTCCCAATCTCTCATAGGAAAAACCAAATGTGAAGAGCTAAAGGCTGTTTTAAGTTTCGCCCGCGCCCAGAACCCGAATGGCTGAAGTTTAACAGCTTTCCATAAACATGCCAAGGAACAGTCCGCCTACACTGGGCATCTGAGCCCGAGCCAGTACTCAAGACCTGTCACTTAACAGAGGGAAATGGAATACTGAAACCTGCACTTTAAAAAGACTGACAGAAGGGAAAAAAGAAAAAAGGTTAAAGAATAACAGAAACTCTACTGGTCTTCGCATGAAAGCAACCCATATTAAAGAAGGGAAAGAAACTTGTATACGAGAAGACCTGTTACAACAAACAAACTAGTAGAACACTCCCTTTAGAAAGTTCACTTCATTTAAATGTTGCAGATCTGTGGGTTGGGGGGGCTTCAGATTTCTTCTGTAGGAGAGAGGTCAAACCTAATTATTGTCACAGATAGTAAAGCCTCAAACACAGGCAAACCACTGAACCCCACACTGCTTACTAAATGCAGAAAACCATACCATAACTGTATTATCTGAATGAAATCGACTGGTGTCCCTAAGAAGGGAAACCATGCAATTCACTGACATATAGAGACACCAATTATTCTTCTCCAAGATTGTGTAACAGTTTGGGAGAACATATCATGTCTGCTCCTCTCAACAACATGTTCTTGCAGAGCAGAGCCCTGTCCTCCTTATCATCCAAGGTGATAGTTTTATGAGCCCATGGTATCATAAATCTCCTCACTATATAATAATTTCCCTGTAATTTCCTTTATATAATTTGCAGCCCCTAAAATACGCTGACAAGCTGGACTTCAAGGCAGCTTGTCCAAAGGAAAAGTCAATTTTATACAGAGTTAAGTCTTCCAAATAATATCTGGAGCTGCAGTGTCTAAGGCATATGGAGAGGAAATTAGGAGATCGCTGATCATGTAACATTCTTCGATGAGGGGGATTTCCTTTGTGAATGGGACCACGGAACATGGAACTTTATCAACATAGGAAAATGTTTATTAAACAAAGAACATTCATCGAGAACCATGAAACCTTGGTGAGAGTCAATGAAGCAGTGGAATATAAGCCTGCATCCGGACCAGCCTATCCTTTTTCTCTTGCAAACCCATCCCTTCCAGTCCAATGGGTCCCACATACCAGGTCTCCTCATTTACACCTATCCTTGAGTCCATGCGAGTTGACCTTTTTACACAAAGTTATCCATCTTGAGAATGCTGGCTTGTGAGCACAGCTCGGCTGGGCACATACCACTGTTGACAATTAAATGTATACATACTTGTTAGCAATAACAAAAGTACACTGTTCCTAACTCTAGGGTGAACAGTTAAAGTTTAGGAGCTAAAGGGCGAGCACAACTGTGGGTAGGTGTCTCGAATTGAGGACGCCTATAAAAAAAAGCTATAGGCTGGATCGTGCTACTCCCTAAGGGGTCCCCCAAACGCAGAGGGCGGGCGACCTTTTTTTGTTTCAGACTATTGACGAAACAGTTCACATAAATGCTGTAAGTGACTGCTATTTATCTCTCATACACGTAATTAGATAGTGTTTTCTTTTGTATACAGCCAGGAGAAGTCTAGTTTGCTGTAGGTCCTGATGAAGCGTTAGAGGATCTTTCACGACCAATATTACGCGAAACATGTTGACCATACCCTAGGGGGCAGGTGACAATTTCCCAGTACTCCAGGCTTTCTAAAGTGGTTGAGCATCATTCTCATTTCCCACTTAATTATGTTTTTAATCTTGATCGTAACCCCTCTGGATAGATATTAAAACAGAACAAGTTCAGGGGTTTCTAATCAATCTTAATTTTATCACTCTCCTGCCATTCAGAGTGTCTGACCTTCATAATTCAACGGCAGCCACCACATATCAAAAAGATCTCCGGCAAAGAGCCCCCGAAAGGGGAGCCCGTCAGACATTGCACCAGCCGGTCTGACGAGGAGCTTCCCGATGATGAAGCATGACACCCTTTCGGGTGTGTGAGGGTTTTAGCTCCTAAACTTTAACTGTTCACCCTAGAGTTAGGAACAGTGTACTTTTGTTATTGATTACACGTATTGGGAGTATGTACACTGGACCTTTAATCCTCCCGATCCCTCTTTTTGTTGATACATACTTGTTAGACCTGACAGCCTTAGAGTGGTCTTCCCCCAACTTTTTGGCTGCCTCCATCCATTTTACTGCTCTCGTTTTTGCTGGTTTTAGGACTCTGCACACTTTACCGCTGCTGACCAGTACTAACATGCTTGTGTTTTCTCCTCTAAACATGTAACATTGGCCTCTACCCAATTGGCGTATTTAATTTACCTATAAGACCATAGTAAAGTGTACTATATGTGCCAATGGCCTGTAAATTAAATGCTACTAGTCTGCCTGTAGTACTGGCTGTGCCACCCACATAAGTAGCCCTTTAACCATGTCCCAGGCCTGCAACCCCGACTTGGCATTTAAACCGCTTTGTTCAGCATTAAACTCCTCTTTTATTACATATCAGTCACCCCTAAGGTAGGCCCTATGTGACCCACAGGGGAGGGTGCAGTGTATATAAAAGGCAGGACATGTACTTGGAAATTTTACATGTCCTGGTAGTGAAAAACTCCCAAAGTTTTTCACTATTGTGAAACTTGCTCCTCTCGTAGGCCAGTATTCGGAATACTTTTAAGCTGTAAGTCCGGATCAGAAAGAAGTTGCTTCATCATGTTTCATATCTTTGGAATGGTAATGATAAAACCTCTTTAATGGTAAAGTCAGTCAGATTTAAGATTACTATTTTAGAAATGCCACTCTTAGAAAGTAACACAAAAGGAAGATGGACGGAGAGTTGAAACTTTTCAACCACTCACCCCCAGTCACAGATCTGGGTTTAATCCATCGTTATTTTGCTCACCATGCCACCCCAGTTAGGACCCAGCCATAAGCAAATCAGCCTTGATCCTGTTTCCCATGGGAACAGTCCAGCCCGAACTTCCAGGCCAGGTCCTCCTCGGACCGGAAATAAGCAACCTGGGACCGGTTTAAGGGTATCACCCTTCATCAGCCAGGCTAGCTTGAATCCAGTGGCACAGTAAGCAAGGGATCCACATCTGGACATACCCTCCCTACTTTGGGCAACTTTAGCAACACAAAAGGATGATAAACAGAGTGTTAAAACTTTTCAAATACTACCCCCCAGTCACAGATCTGGGTTTAAGAAAATAGGCATTTCTCTCCTCTTACTGCCCTATGTGCCTTACGGCCTGTCTCCAATTCATTCCATCCAAACAGCCATAAACATAGGACAGTCAACTGCATCTGCTTTCATCTGCCTACTGATGGCTCTCCCTGGGCAGGAATGGTGGAGGAGCTCTCATTTACAATTCAAAGGGTAGTGGCCTGACCCCACACAAAGGACGCCTGACCCCACACAAAGGACTGCTAGCCCCCCACAGATCTTCTGGCAGACAGGGCTGGGCTGAAAGCGGAATTGGTGCACTTCAAAACCACTCATTGAAGTTTCCCCAACATCAAAGGCCATTTGGGTATTAGTACTGGGTCTGTGACCCCCCTCAAATCAGACACTTCAGGACTTCTGTCAGAAGAACTGCTGTGGTGCACAAAGGACTCAACTTGACTGTTTTTCTGCTTGTTGCCATGCTGCCTACTGCTCTCTGACCCTGCTGGAAGGACTCTGCCTTCCCACCATAGTGATCTCCAAGGGCTTGCCCCCTGTTTCCCTGGAGTCTCAGGGACATCAAAGGCTGCCTACAGCTCTTCCAGAACTCCAATACTCTGCTCTCTGTAAGTCTCACCCTTGCCTGAGGTGCTCCCTCCAAGCTCTGGGCCTCAGAAATGGGTTCTGCAGCTGAAATCTGCCAAAATCAAAGCATTGCAGAGAGCACAGCAGGAAAATCGATACAGCGCCCAAGAACGGTCGAAATAAATATGCATCATCCCGAGCACGCTAGAAAAATCGGCACATTGCATCTCCAATGACGATTCTGCGGCTGCCCGATGACGACGCATCGCATTTACCTCAATGGAGCCCATTTACGATGCAGTGACCCGACTGCGTGGGAAAAGTTGATGCGCTGTGCCCTCGGCGTCGCTGCATCGCTCCACCAAAGGTACTGTTTTAGCAGGCCCTGAATTGGTTTTGTAGCCGGCCTACCTACCATTGTGGCCAGCCTGGATTTTTGATCTGCACCGGTCCCTTGCGACCTCAAGCAACCGTTTGACTGCTAGTGACTTCCAAGCACTGTTTTCACATTTCATTTTGAAAAAATCATATAACGACTTCCACTGGATATATTTTTGTTGTTTTGGTCTTATTTTACTCAGATAAGTATTGTCTGTTTTACTAACCTGATGCAAAGTCTTTTTTGTGGTGTTTTCACTGTGTTACTGCATGAGTTATTGCATAAATGCTTTACACATTGCCTTCTAAGTTAAGCTTGCCTGCTCTGTGCAAAGCTACCAGAGGGTGAGCACAGGATAATTTAGGTTGGGTTGTGACTTACTCTGACTAGGGTTGTGGTCCCTACTTGGCAGGGTGCCAACTAGAGGACTCTGCCTTCCCACCATAGTGATCCCCAAGGGCTTGCTGGCTTGTCCCCTGTTTTCCTGCAGTCTCAGGGACATCAAAGACTGCCTACAGCTCTTCCGGAGCTGCTGGACTCTGCTCTCTGTAAGTCTCACCCCTGCCTGAGGTGCTCCCTCCAAGCTCTGGGCCTCAGAAATGGGTTCTGCAGCTGAAATCTGCCAAAATAAACGCACTGCACAGAGTGCAGCAGAAAAATCGATGCATCACCCAAGAGCGGTAGAAAAAAAATACGCGTCGCCTTGAGCGCGGTAGAAAAATCAGCACCTTGCATCTCCAACAACAATGTTGCGGCTGCCCAATGACGACGCATCGCATTTACCTCAACGGAGGCCATTGATGATGCAGTGATGATACAACCTAGTTTGTGTTGATACAACCAATGTCATATGAAACATTACTCTCCCATTTCACAGTATTATGAAGTAAGTGTAGTAATGTGGGTGGTATTTGTACTTCTTATCAATACAATCCAAAACAATTACTATAGATGTTACAATGATGATATTTTGTAGATGCTTCAGCTTACACGTGTTTCGTCTCAACTTAGGACTTTTTCAAGGCTATATCTGTATCTCAAAAGTAGACAGATGAAGGTTATGCAATGTCTTTCCTCCTTAATAAGACGATATATCAATAACAGGTAAAATGGAGCCAACATGCCTTATCCTCACATAATCAAGAGTTCAGCAGAAAAACACCGCTGGATAACAGCTAAGCTATATCCTTTTGAGATCTGACACAAGTGTTTCAAAGGCCACCACTGTTGACATTACGACAATGATCGGGATGTGCGACATCTGTACCACTGCTTCCTTTTTTTGTACTATAACATTCCATTGTCTGACAGTCTCCTCCCTCATCTGTTTTCATACTGCACAGAAAGAGTGGCAGCAGCATTAGTGGCACAGGGAAGTAGTTAAGGGGCAGTAACTTGGGAGCCACAGCAAAACACTCCATCAATCCACATTTACTATTTCTGTTCCATGGAGCACTCTACAAGTCCAGAGGACCTGAAGACATTGACAGAGTGGAGGGGCAACGTCTTCACTAGTGGACATTGGATTTCTTTTATCAGTCAAGCCGGCAGGATTCCTAACAGGATGGTAGCCTCAGTTACCAGGGTCAGGGCCTGGTGCTGTGGGCAGAGGAAGGATATGCAAGTAGTTACAGCAGGACCTACAGAAGAATACTGGAGTTAAGAGAATATAATGGTTGCATGGTAGGAAAAATGTGTATTTTTATTTTATCACATTACTTCCAATGCACAGCCTATAATTATAACTATACGTGTTCCACATTCAACACATAATCTCAACCAACAGCAACAAAACAATTATCCTGCATTAAAAAATTGCATTGTTTCATTTACCAAGCCAGTACTTCAAGACATGTCCATAGATTGCGCCAGTCCTCCTGTCTAAAGCAGTCACAAGTAATGATTAATGCCAAAGTAAGGAAGTGTTATATCTGTAACAGTGGGAACTAGTTGCATAGGATCCGTGGCAGCATATGTCTGCTCAGATCCCAATCAAGGCAACACTCACATGGGAGCAGTCCAGATCACAGTCCTCAGATAAGTAATTTCCTAAAGAGCTCTATACATCCCTAAGCCTTGAGGTTTATGGTTGTAGTGAGGCATACATCTCCAGTCTATTGTTGCACACAGCCATGTGCTGTACCCATCCTTGCACCAAAGGTGCTGGCCTCCGGAACCACGCAATACAGCTCTACATTCAGTTATAAGTAAGGCCAAGCTAGCCAAGTTCCTTGTCGATTTCAACGCATGCCTGACAAACCTCAGCAGAACAATGAGCACACTGACTTCTGTCATAGCCTACCATTTAAACCAGAATCGTCCATATACTTGCACGCAGTAGTATTGTATTGCTGTACAGTCCCAGATTAAATGAGTAAGTCAACACATGCAGCTTGGCATCTTCTATGACAAGGGCTCATTGAGGGGTCTATTTTGTGCAGCAATACTGGCGTAAGGTAAATGTGATGCAAGAATTTATGAATAAGGTATTTAAATCCACATTTGCATAGTATCCTGATTTTGAACTGATTAACAGATGAGTCTGGAGATATAACTAAATGTACGAAGGGACTATAAACATGGTTAATATGACACTCATTTTCCATTCACCTTTTCATATAAGGCAACACTACCTTCAGGATTGCTTTTGCTTCTAACTGAGAACAAATAAAATACAACAACTCGTTCCACTGATAGTTGTACGAGATGAAACATCTTCACACAAATTCTTCTGATGGGCTGGAACAAGTCATGTCTGCCTCATTTTTTAACACATTGGGGAAAAAGCTAAGAATTCACACTGATTTTCTGGTTAGTAACACAAGCTCAACTCAGAGACATTCACGTTTTTCTTCTTCATAAATTAATTTCGGTTTTAAAAAAACACAAAGCCTATTTTCCAGAGAACTAAAATGAGTTCTTTTTTTAGGTAAGTCACTGTGTGGACACCAAAATGGGTCACGTGGAGGGAAATTACTCCATAGTGAATCCCTTTCGGGGCTAGTCACTGTGAGGGCATCGATGTAGGTGGGCTAGAGGCAAGCTGACTTAAAGAAATCTATTTTGAGACTTTGCTTGAATAAAGAAACCCAGAGCCCTACATCACTCTTACCCTTTGGGATCCAGAAGGTCCCGGACCTTTTCATTATAGATCTCCATGTAGGACACTTCCACTTTAAAACTGAGCTCCTCCGTCTCCTTGGTCTGAGTCCTCTCAAAAAGAGTACTGCAAAGTCGAGGGATCAGTCCCGGCTGGTCAGCTGTGCCCATCATGGTGTAGGACTTTCCGGACCCTGAAAAAGTCAATCAACAATGATTAATTACATACCAATAAGTGGTATATTTGAAAGTCTTGAACCAGTTGGTTTGAAGAACCACTTGATTTTAAGTTCAAAATATCACACAGATGGATTAGTTAGGGAACAGACCAGGGTAGCAGAAGAATGGTAGCTTGAGTATTAAGGCAAGAAAAGGGGATAACGTTTTGCACCAGTCCTGGCAGAAAAGGTACCGATTCTGAACTTAACACTTGGGTAGGCTGGATGGCTTCTCTAGATTGATTTGTAGTGTGCACCAAAATACGCACTAGGCGTGCTACAGAGAACAAGGTCATGTATTTTTAACTTCAAACTTGCACCTTCTAGGATACTTTCTAAGCAGGGTTACCGGTATTAAGCAATTTTAGAATCATAGTATTTTCCACATAATTGCAGCTACCCCTATTGCCATATCATACTCGAATTGCTGAATAATTTTTATATTTCAACAAAAAATAAAGCTAGTGTCTAGTTCAAGTGGATACAAGTTATAAAAATGTGCCCCACGTATAGCTCAGAGCAGTTGCAGATTGTTTGCAAAGGTTTACTGGTCACCTTTCAGTTGCCAATTGCTGTAAACCGGTTTTGAACTGGTAGTAATATGGAGCAACATTTTCCCACACAGTATTAAAGGGAGGTGCATGATTTAGTAAACTCTGCTACAAAGCGTGGTACACCATCAGCACTTCGTTCCAATGGCCTTGCTTAAGGGTGTGTGAATGTGTCTCTGCAAACTGGGCTTGTGGAAGAACTTGGCTGTTTCTCCCCAAAACACTTTTTACTTGGGGCTGTGAAACCTCACAATTCCTTGCAACTGGCACGCTTAAAAAAGAGAATATTTCGGACTCCACAATCTTATAGCAAGCGTAAAAAAAAAAAAAAAAACTTTTCTGCATTAGTTGTGGTACAAGAAAGAAAAGGTTATCATACTACATTCATCAACTGGATTTATAAATAATAAGAAAAAGAAGGGAAGGTTATTGTACGTTAGCTGCCTAGGGCATTGGTTGAATGTTCTTTTGCATAACACTCATCATATTTCTTACCAGCGCAATATAATGAATTAGACCCCCCAACGCATGAAAGGTAATGAATACAAATAGGAGTGGAGGGAATGAAAGGTAGCACCTCCCCAACCTGTCTGGGGCATTTACAGGCGGATTTACCGGGATACTGTTGTTCTGAATACAGTGTTCGAGGGCGTTTCGGAGACAGGTTCTCCCTGGCCGTGTTTAGAGCTGGTTCGCCCCCAATAATACTTTGGCGAACGCCATCATGGTTGGCGGTCCAGCTTTTTTTCTCGTCTATCCAGCCCTCGGCCACCACTATTTAATGAGGCCTGGTGCGCAGTCGTGCCGAAGGCAAGTCTCTCTGCGCCCGTCTGTGGACGGCTCGGGCCAGGGTCCAGCAACCCTGGTCATCCCCAGCGGAGTCCGATATATTATACATCTGAGGAACTTAAAAGCCTCATGCTGGCATCCAGGGAAGAGTGTCGCCACTCCATGGATCCGGCATCTCTGCCAAGTAAGTGTTTCTAAGGCAACCACTCACTCGATTGCACTCCTATTACAATACCCCACGAGGTTCAGATCGCTGGGAATTTGTATGTTGCGGCAGCGCCCAAACAGCCCTTGCAGGAATGGCATATGCTCCTTATGAGCTGCCGGTCGCTCCCCAAACACAAGTTTAAGAAATTTACTTGATTGAAGAACAAAACCTAGCTGTTCTTTTTCTGACCAAAACTTGGTTGCGGGAGGCTAGATGGCCAGATACAGCGGTAGCTCCTCCACCTGGCTATGAAATTACCAGAAGCAACCGACTGTAAGTCGTCTTCCATCCCCATTACAGGCTGATAAAGCCGGACTTTCTCATTAAAATTCTTGCATACATTTACCTTCTCAGGCATGCTTGTATACCAACCCCCAGGGCCTGCAGCTAAATGTGTACAGGACTTACCCGAAACTTCAGCTGCACACAGTATTGCTTCTGCCAACTTTACGCTATTAGGGTATTTAAATATCCACGTTGATGATAGTTTGTGTACAGTGGCCAATGACCTCATACAAGACCTATCGGCTTCACAGTTCTTACTGCTGGTGAATCATCCCAATCTAAGGGTCATCTCTTGGACCCAATATTTTCTAACATTCCGACTATGAAGGTATCGATCCCTCTGCCAACACTGTGGCCTGATCATCTTTTAGCACAGTTCTCAATCCCGAAAACAGCAACATCTAAATTCAATAGAGTCCTTGTAAAGCCCTTAAGGCAACGGATGAAGTTGGACATGCTTAACAAGCAATCAGCTCTGAGCAAGTCCTTCCCTAAACTAGATGGTGATGTATGTGCGCCCTTTCTTGCATTTAGGGAATGGACAGATTCAGCAGAGGCGCAGGTCCCCACAAAAGTCTGTAAATTCTCACGTGCCAGATTAAGAGCTACATGGTTTTCGTCTGAATTGAGAGAATTAAAGAAGGAATGTAAAAAACAAAAGAGGAAATTGAGACACCAATATGACAAAGAAAACAAAAAACTTTATAAGAGAGCAGTAAAAAAGTATCACCATGCAATCCATAGGGCTAAATCGAGTGATTTTCACGGACAAGATCAGTCGACACACCCTGCCAAAGAAATATACGCAATCGTCAATTCATTCTTGAAACCCTATGTGACAGGGAAAAGCTCTCCTTCCAAAGAGCGCTGTGACCAGCTGGAAAATTACTTTCTAAGTAAAGTCAGAGAGATCTTTGACACCCCAGCGGTGACACCAGACTCCATGGCCATAATGCAACCCAGTGACATAGTCATGAAGCCCGTTGCTGAACTCTCATCATTTGCTAAGGTGAGCAGATCTGATATTTTAGGTGTAGCAAGGACAATAATATCAGGATCACCTCTTGATCCTGCTCCAATGAATAACTTACTAAAAGGAGGAGAGGTCATATTTTTTTATTTAATGGCCATATAGCTCCTCTTTGCAGAAGGGCTTTGTCCTCGATGCATGGAAGCATGCAATTATCCGTCCCTATTGAAAAGGTGTCCTTGGACCCAGACAAACAAGAAAGTTACAGGCCAGTTTCTCTGCTTCCAGGGATAAGTAAAATCTTAGAGAAACTCTTAAATGGCTTTCTCTCAAATTTTCTGGAAACCAATAACCTGCTGCATCATATACAAACAGGCTTTGGCCAAGGATGCAGCACAGAAACAGTTCTTCTGTTGGCAACGAGGATATAAAAATGATGTTGGACCATGGAGGGTCCGCTGCAAACACCCTCCTCGATTTGACTGCAGCTTTTGACACTGTTTCAAACCCAGTCCTGGGTGACAAGTTGAAAGCAATTGGGATCTCATGGACAGCTTTTAAATGGCTAACATCATTCTTAAGAAACTAAAGCATTCAAATAAGCGAAGGGCCTTTTTTGTCAGACACACATAAGATGGACTGTGGAGTACCGCAGGGTGCTTCTCTGAGCCGTAAGCTCTTCAATATATATGTGCGTCCTCTTTCTGACATCATCTGCTCTTATGGGCTTTACAATGGTATCCTACGCAGACGACACACAGATTGTTGTTTCGTCACCTGATACCAACTCCACCTCCAAGAAGCTGATCAGATGCATGGAACAGGTGGCTAGCTGGATGGCGGCAAGCCACTTAAACCTGAAAGGGGATAAAACTGAGGTGATGGTGGTCGGAAACAACCCCTTACTATGGGAAAACTTCTATGGCCCCCTTCTTTGGGAGAATCCCGTATTCCTAAACCTGAAGTTGGAAGCCTCGGTGTTACCTAGAATAAGGATCGGACCATGGTTTCTCAGACGAAAATGTGTCAGATATGAGTTTGGGGTTTTTCAGATCCCTCAGGAAAAATTTTAGATGGCTTCCTTTAGAGTGTTGGAGGACTGTGGTCCAGCGCCTTATCCTGTCACACTTGGATTATGTTAACTCCTCGTATCTGGGTAGCCCAGCATATGTCATAAAAAAGCTGCAGTTTATTCAAAACGCAGTAGCACATGCATTACTAGGTGTGTCGAAAAGAAACTCCGCACACCCAGCGCTTGTGGAACTGCAGTGGCTGCTGATTTAAAAAATAATTGAATTTAAATCCTGACACATTGCCCACAGGTTAAAATATTCAGCAGGCACACATTCTCCAGCATCTCATCACACCACACAGTCCCTAGAGCGCTGAGATCAAGCAATCTCTCCCATCCTGATGTCCCCAGAATCAAGAGAGCAAGGGGAGGAGGTTACTCCTTTGCATACCGTGCTTCTAAAGTTTGGAATACTCTTCCTGTTCAGCTTAAGTCAGACAGCAGTCTACTAAGTTTTAGGAAGCAATTCAAAACCCACCTCTTTGCATAACATTTGACCACATTTTCATATAACTCTGTGTTTCAATAAGCTCCTTCTATCAGCACTGGAATGCCCGTTGTTGGGTAGCTAGCTGCTGCTATTGGTAAGACGATTTAACATAACAAGAAACTACATGCAAATATGTCAAGACCAAACTTCCTGGGTACAATACATGAAATAAGCTAATTATACAGCCTATTGTGTGACAAGCGTGGTGAATCCATATTTATGCTGTAAAAACCGCATAATTCCACTGGCCGGGACCCCTGTTTTATGAACATTTTATTCATGAAAGGTAAACAACATTTAACATTATGAATCCAAGCCATGCGCATTGTTAGCTGCAACTTGAAGAGAACAGCTTAAACAACCCTTCTCTCCTACAGGCAGAATATATTCTGAACAATACAAAGAGTGCTCTGTTCTAAAACAATGCATTATTAACTACATAATTAAGCATTGTTCTCTTCTTTTTACTGGAGAACTCTAAATAGTGTAAAGTCTATTATTTCACTTACGGCTTTCCATAAGCATTTCCCTGTGATGCTCATTATGTATCATATATATATATATATATATATATATAAATATATATATATATGGAAAATGTCACTTACCCAGTGTACATCTGTTTGTGGCATGAGTCGCTGCAGATTCACATGCTGTGCACAGTCCGCCGTCTGGTGTTGGGCTCGGAGTGTTACAAGTTGTTTTTCTTCGAAGAAGTGTTTTCGAGTCACGAGACCGAGGGACTCCTCCTACTTCGGTTCCATTGCGCATGGGTGTCGACTCCATCTTAGATTGTTTTCCCCGCAGAGGGTGAGGTAGGAGTTGTGTATATTAGTAATAGTGCCCATGCAATGGAATGAATACGTATGTACATAATAAAGGTTAAAGTAATATATTTACAAATGTACAAATGTTCAAGATCTACTTCTAAACGGCTACAGGCTCCCGGGGAGGAGGGTGGGCGCATGTGAATCTGCAGCGACTAATGCCACGAACAGATGTACACTGGGTAAGTGACATTTTCCGTTCGGTGGCATGTGTAGCTGCAGATACACATGCTGTGCATAGACTAGTAAGCAGTTATCTCCCCAAAAGCGGTGGTTCAGCCTGTAGGAGTGGAAGTAGTTTGAAATAATGTTCTTAGTACAGCCTGACCTACTGTGGCTTGTTGTGCAGTTAACACATCCACGCAGTAGTGCTTGGTAAATGTATGAGGCGTAGACCAGGTTGCTGCCTTACATATTTCGTTCATTGGAATATTTCCTAGAAAGGCCATGGTAGCACCTTTCTTTCTGGTTGAGTGCGCCTTTGGTGTAATAGGCAGATCTCTTTTTGCTTTAAGATAGCAGGTTTGAATACACTTAACTATCCATCTAGCAATGCCTTGTTTTGAAATTGGATTTCCTGTATGAGGTTTTTGAAAGGCAATAAATAGTTGTTTTGTTTTTCTAATTAGTTTCGTTCTGTCAATGTAGTACATTAGTGCTCTTTTGATGTCTAATGTATGTAGTGCTCTTTCAGCTACAGAATCTGGTTGTGGGAAGAACACTGGTAATTCTACTATTTGATTTAAGTGGAACGGTGAGATAAACTTTGGTAAAAATTTTGGATTTGTTCTTAGAACTACTTTATTTTTATGTATCTGAATAAATGGTTCTTGTATGGTAAATGCTTGAATCTCGCTCACTCTTCTTAGAGATGTGATGGCAATCAAAAATGCAACTTTCCACGTTAAGTATTGCATTTCACAAGAATGCATGGGCTCGAAAGGTGGACCCATGAGTCTTGTTAAGACAATGTTGAGGTTCCATGAAGGAACAGGTGGTGTCCTTGGTGGTATGATTCTTTTTAAGCCTTCCATAAACGCTTTAATGACTGGTATTCTAAATAGTGAAGTTGAATGAGTAATTTGTAGGTAAGCTGATATTGCGGTGAGATGTATTTTTATGGAAGAGAAAGCTAGATTTGATTTTTGCAAATGTAGTAAATATCCAACTATATCTTTTGGAGATGCGGTTAATGGCTGAATTTGATTATTCTGGCAGTAATACACGAATCTTTTCCACTTGTTTGCGTAGCAGTGTCTAGTGGTAGGTTTCCTAGCTTGTTTTATGACCTCCATACATTCTTGTGTGAGGTGCAAGTGTCCGAATTCTAGGATTTCAGGAGCCAAATTGCTAGATTCAAAGATGCTGGATTTGGATGTCTGATCTGTTGTTTGTGTTGTGTTAACAGATCTGGTTTGTTGGGTAGTTTGACATGAGGTACTACTGACAGGTCTAGTAGTGTCGTGTACCAAGGTTGTCTTGCCCATGTTGGTGCTATTAGTATGAGTTTGAGTTTGTTTTGACTTAACCTGTTTACTACATATGGAAGGAGAGGGAGAGGGGGAAAAGCATATGCAAAGATCCCTGACCAGTTCATCCATAGAGCATTGCCTTGGGATTGCTCTTGTGGGTATCTGGATGCGAAGTTTTGGCATTTTGAGTTTTCCTTTGTTGCAAATAGATCTATTTGAGGTGTTCCCCAAATTTGAAAGTAATTGTTTAGTATTTGGGGGTGAATTTCCCATTCGTGGGTTTGTTGGTGATCTCGAGAGAGATTGTCTCCCAACTGGTTCTGAATCCCTGGAATAAATTGTGCTATTAGGCGAATGTGGTTGTGAATCGCCCAATGCCATATTTTCTGTGTTAGGAGGCACAACTGTGTTGAGTGTGTCCCTCCTTGTTTGTTTAGATAATACATTGTTGTCATGTTGTCTGTTTTGACAAGAATGTATTTTTGGGATATTATGGGTTGAAATGCTTTCAGCGCTAGAAATACTGCTAACATTTCCAAGTGATTTATGTGAAACTGTCTATGATGTATGTCCCATTGTCCTTGGATGCTGTGTTGATTGAGGTGTGCTCCCCACCCTGTCATGGAAGCATCCGTTATGACGTAATGTGGCACTGGGTCTTGGAAAGGCCGCCCTCGGTTTAAATTTGTACTGTTCCACCATAGAAGCAAGAGGTATGTTTGGCGGTCTATCAACACCAGATCCAGAAGTTGACCCTGTGCTTGTGACCATTGTGATGCTAGGCACTGTTGTAAGGGCCGCATGTGTAATCTTGCGTTTGGGACAATGGCTATGCATGAAGACATCATGCCTAGTAGTTTCATTACCATTCTGACTTGAATCTTTTGTGTTGGATACATGGCCTGTATTACTTTGTGAAATGTTTGAACCCGTTGTGGACATGGAGTGGCAATCCCTTTTGCTGTGTTGATTGTCGCTCCTAAGTATTGCTGCGTTTGACACGGCAGAAGGTGTGACTTTGCGTAGTTGATGGAGAAACCTAGCCTGTGAAGGGTTTGTATGACATATTTTGTGTGCTGTGAACACTGTTCCAGCGTATTGGTTTTGATTAGCCAGTCGTCTCAAGTACGGGAACACATGTATTTGCTGCCTTCTGATATGTGCAGCTACTACTGCCAGGCATTTTGTAAAGACTCTTGGCGCAGTTGTTATTCCGAACGGCAACACTTTGAATTGTTAATGTATTCCTTGGAATACGAACCTTAGGTATTTCCTGTGTGAAGGATGTATTGGTATATGGAAATACGCATCTTTTAGATCTAATGTTGTCATGTAGTCTTGCTGTTTGAGCAGTGGTATTACGTCTTGTAACGTGACCATGTGGAAGTGGTCTGATTTTATGTAGGTATTTAGTGTTCTGAGATCTAGTATTGGTCTTAGAGTTTTGTCCTTTTTGGGTATTCGAAAGTACAGTGAGTAAACTCCTGTGTTTTTCTGTTGAGTTGGTACTAATTCTATTGCGTCCTTTTGTAGCAACGCTTGAACTTCTAGTCCTAGAAGATCTATATGTTGTTTTGACATCTTGTGTGTTTTCGGTGGGACGTTTGGAGGAAATTGGTGAAATTCTATGCAATAACCATGCTGGATAATTGCTAAGACCCAAGTGTCTGTTGTTATTTCCTCCCAAAGTTTGTAAAATTGGCTTAGTCTTCCCCCCACAGGTGTTATGTGATGGGAGTGTGTGACTTGTGAGTCACTGCTTATTTTGAGGGGTTTTGGGGCCTTGGAATTTTCCTCGATTTTTTGGGAATTGGCCCCCTCTAAATTGCCCCCGAAAACCTCCCCTCTGATATTGGCCCTGGTAGGTAGGTCTTGTTTGTGAGGTTGTGGTTTCTGTGGGTTGACCTCGAAACCCTCCCCTAAAAGGTGTTTTCCGAAATGTGCCTCTGCTCTGCGGGGAGTAGAGTGCGCCCATGGATTTGGCTGTATCGGTGTCCTTCTTGAGTTTTTCGATGGCAGTGTCTACCTCCGGCCCAAACAATTGCTGTTCATTAAACGGCATATTGAGCACAGCCTGCTGGATCTCCGGTTTGAACTCAGAAGTGCGCAGCCATGCGTGCCTCCGTATTGTGACTGCAGTGTTTATTGTTCTTGCAGCTGTATCTGCTGCATCAATGGAAGACCGTATCTGATTATTTGAGATACTTTGTCCCTCTTCCACCACCTGTTGCGCTCTTTTTTGGAACTCTTTGGGTAAGTGTTCGATGAAATGTTGCATTTCATCCCAATGAGCCCTGTCGTATCTTGCCAAAAGTGCTTGTGAATTGGCGATACGCCACTGATTTGCTGCTTGTGCTGCAACCCTTTTTCCCGCCGCATCAAATTTGCGGCTCTCCTTGTCTGGAGGTGGTGCGTCGCCTGAGGTATGAGAGTTGGCTCTCTTACGAGCTGCCCCCACAACTACTGAGTCTGGCGTTAGTTGTGTTGTAATATATATTGGATCAGTGGGCGGTGGCTTATATTTTTTCTCCACCCTTGGAGTTACGGCTCTGCCTTTAACTGGATCCTGAAATATTTGTTTTGAATGTCTTAGCATTCCTGGGAGCAAGGGAAGGCTTTGATATTGGCTATGGGTGGAGGATAGGGTGTTAAAGAGAAAGTCATCCTCAATTGGTTCTGAATGTAAGGACACATTGTGGAACTCGGCTGCCCTTGCGACCACCTGTGTATAGGATGTACTGTCCTCAGGTGGTGACGGTTTTGTAGGATAAGAGTCTGGGCTATTGTCAGACACTGGAGCATCGTAGAGGTCCCATGCATCGGGATCATCCTGACTCATCGTGGTATGAGCTGGTGAGTGCATCAGTGGTGGAGTTGTTGCCGGTGATGCATGTATTGATGGTGGTGGGGACGGTGGTGGGGTTGTTTTCTTTGCCACCTTTGCCTGTGGTTGCTTGTCCTTTTGTTGAAAGGCAAGTTTCCTTTTTATTTTGATTGGAGGAAGAGTAGTTATCTTCCCTGTGTCCTCATGAATATGAAGCCTTCTTTGTGTGTAGTCAGGCTCTGCAGATTGAAGCTCCTCTCCAAATCGATGTAATTGGGAGGTTAATCCTTGTTCCTCTGTATAGGAACTAGTTTTCGGCTCCGAGGCTGGCTGTTTCGGAACCGAAACCTTTTCGGAAGTCTTTTTAGGCTCCGAAGAAACCTTCTTTGTTCTCGGCGTGTCTCGGTGCCGAAATTCTTCGGTGCCGCTGTCTCTGTGCCGAATTTTCTCAGAGCCGCCGTCTCGGCTCAGAGGTTGCTGTGTGGCGGTATCTCAACCGGAGTCGGATGACTTCGACACCAGCATGCCCTTTTTCGGTGCCTTGGATGGGTCACCTATTTTTCGGGTTAAGCCATGGCCTGTTGGCGGTGGCGTCCCCTGGGCTTTTGTAGACTTCTCGTGAGTCTTGATTTTCGACGTCTTACTCACGGTTTTGGTTGTTTCTTCGGCGTCGAGTTCTTCCGAATCCGACTCGCGGACGGAGAAAGCTTCTTCTTCCTCCTCGAAACGATCTTGACCTGTCGGCGTGGACGCCATTTGTAGTCTCCTGGCTCTTCGGTCTCTCAGTGTCTTCCTCGACCGAAACGCTCGAAAGGCTTCACAAGTATCCTCCTTGTGCTCGGGGGACAAGCACAAGTTACAGACCAGATGGTGATCCGTATACGGATACTTGTGATGGCATTTTGGGCAGAAACGGAATGGGGTCCGTTCCATGAGCCTTGAAGTCGCACGTGGCCGGGCCGACCAGGCCCCGACGGGGGATCGAAAAAACCCCAAAGGGCCACCGTAGCTCTTCAAAATTCGGTGTCGACTTGTTCTAACTAACCCGATACCGAACGCAAACAATACCGACGTTTTTTTCCGAGATTCTAACTAACTTTCCGACCCGAAACACAGAGCGAAAAGGAACAGGTCCGAACCCGATGGCGGAAAAAAAACAATCTAAGATGGAGTCGACGCCCATGCGCAATGGAACCGAAGTAGGAGGAGTCCCTCGGTCTTGTGACTCGAAAACACTTCTTCAAAGAAAAACAACTTGTAACACTCCGAGCCCAACACCAGACGGCGGACTGTGCACAGCATGTGTATCTGCAGCTACACTTGCCATCGAACATATATATATATATATAGGCGCATCAAGGGAGATGCATTTTGCTGAGAAAGGAATGGCAGTGAGATTATACATCAACTATGAAACTGTTAAGTAACCTCCCGCTTGTATATTTTCGCCCCAATGGCAAGATGCTGGTGTGGTCATTAATATGCACAGGATATACTGAGGTGGAGTGCAGGGACTGCCAGATGCAACTCACAAGTGTACCCCAAGTCTCGGAAGCCAATCAACCATTTACTCTTTCTGATAAGAAGTCACACAGGGATACTACACAGTCCTTGCTAAATAAGGGGAGACTAGGATCAGGATAAGGGATTATTAATGTCTAATGAATGCCAGCAAACAAAGACCTGCTGGGATTTGGTGTAAAACTGGGTCTCAGGAAGATAAAAATGTTCATCCTGCGTAATTTTATTCGGAAATAATTGAGTATGCAATTCGATGAGCGTTTTGCTCGCCACACAGATTGGTGCACAACAGATTTTTCTGTAACACCCTGTACAAATGTACATACAGAGTAAGGTAGCAGTGATCATGAATCTGCTACGCCTCAGAGAGCGTAGTTGGCAAGTTTAAGCCTGATTTGTTTGGTGCTTCCACGATACCCGCCGCCATGCTACCTACAGGTGGTTCCTAAGCTTTTGGCCATGTGACAGTAGCTATTAAACAACAAGAAAGTATGTAACGGAACACTCATTAATCATTCATACCGCAATCAAAATGTAACTGAAATTTAACTCAGTTGAGCATTTAATTCTGATGAATCTGTAGCTTGGTGAAATTACACACTGCTACAGCAAACACGTGTTTCATCCCAAAAGACTTTCTCAAGGCTCGCTTAAGAAAGTTAGAGTAGATGAAGAATTGAGAGTCATCAATGACATCAGCCATGCAGGTTGGCATCAAAAGATAGGGAATGGTAGGGGTGCTTAAAAAAAAAAAAAAAGATTATATGAAGGCGATAGTAACAACGATGTGACGTAGTTCCTGATCAATCAGAATGCTGAAGTAAGGTTACAAGTGCATCCCAAACATTTGCAAAGGACTCTCAACGCTCAGTGAGTCCCTAAACCTATGCCACGTTTGTTCCACAGTTCGAGCATGTGCAGTCCCCTACAGTTGAGCATTATCAGATCACCTTTTTGTGTTATTAGATTAAAACCCAACACTTGACATAATAAGTAACTTGCAGCATGGACCAAGATGTTGCATTTCTAAAATAGTAATCAATTATGCTTATTAGTAATAGTCACCAAGTATAGGCATTCTAGAATGTTCATTAGTGTGATGCTGCCAGGTGGGGTTGTGAGACCCTTTGTGACATCATTCACTGAGCGTTCTCGGGAATCCAAGGGATTCTGCCCAATCGTATTCTTTATAACAGTACTTACCAGTCTGACCATAGGCAAATATACAAGCGTTGTAACCCTCAAAGGCATTTTGAAGAATGTTCTCCCCAAGGCACTGAAAAACAACATCTTGACCTAAAAGGTGACAGGTATAAGAGGTTAGACAATTCAAACTGTGCGAACAGTAGGCTTCTTAGGTTACAAAAAGCATCATCATGCCCCATTGTTTTTTTAATTTGTAACTTCAAGGACAATGTAAGAAAACATACATACTCTTTAAACAAAACTGTAAAACTTTGTAACTACTTGCAGAAACCGAAGATGTGTAAACCAAATAAATCTTTATCACTACCAGACCTCGGCTTGTTTGTTCCTGTGCCAACATTCTCCTCTCTGATCCATTTTTCAAACCTTGATTATAACTTTTTCTCTGCATTTACGCCTACACTTCTATTTTCGTCTCCAAATGTATTATACTACCATAGGTTATAAGCCTCCATTGAGTATTTCGCAATAAGTAGTACAGCAATTCCAAATACATAAACTCAAGCAACTATTTACTTGTAACGAGACATCAAGATGTCTTAACGAGACATCAACATTTCACCAAACAAGTTGTGACTGCGAGTCCATCTTCAAGGTCACCTGAAGGTTGGAAAGGCATGTCATTTAAATCTCTCAGTAAACTTCAGTCTATTAAGTAATTCCAGTTCAGTCCAGACTACACCTCTTCATAGCTGACAAGCAGGAGGGATCTAAACAAATTACAGCCAAACTATGAGATAAGGCTAACGGCAACAGGTGAAAGACAACACAATTTAGATAAGAAAAACACAGAAAGCAACATTAAGGAACACATTCAGAGTGTATTTGTCCTACAAAGACACATGTGCCATCTACTTGAGTAAGCATAAATCTCCTCGTGTTACACTGTAGGTTTCCACTCGGATGACCAAATGCTAATTTCTACCAGGGATTTTTAGGAGTAAGTTACTTCTCGCCTAAAGGGTACCTCAGACAAGACTTAAAAATAGGCACCCCACCCTTCCTACATGTCTAATGTTAATCGGGAGAACTGCAGTTACCAGGATGACTTCTCCGGCAGAACTATCAGCACATCTCCTCAATCCCTTGTGCTTCTTCTGTTCTCCCCACGCAGCAGCTGCTAAACCTCACCTGATCAACATCAGAAGCTCTTCCTCCTCTGGCTAAGCATTTTGTGATAAGAAATGGCCCATGAAACATGGTCTGTCTTCTCTTCCGACCGGACAAGCAATCCTGGGGCTGAAGAGCTACCACATATGGTCAGCCCATCACTTTGCTCACAAAATGCAGAGGAAGCCCGCTACAACCCTGATGGGAACCTACAAACGTTCTTGAGAAGCAACAACCGTGTCAGCCTTCCCTTCCATGGAAACAGCTGTCACCTCTGTCTCCTTTTATGTGTAACACAGAGCCCTAACCAGCCATCTAATATAGCCTCAATGGCAGCCACTCATTTCTATATGACACAATTTGTAAAAGGCAACTCTTCTCTTTTCAATGAACCAGACACTTGTGGGTTTCCTAGATTTCTTTTCCCTCCCTCAACCCAGTAAAAGTTCAGCTGCTTCGATGCATGCCCCCTTTCTGCGCATCTAACTTTTTAAATCTCATCGGGCCCCAACGTGGATACAAAAACTCTGCAATAGCTCCCGTGTGAACAGGAAGCGCCACTGGCCGGTGCTACAGCTGCATTACACACGGACATCAGGGTACCCTTAACACTTAGCGCACTGTCAAGCACGGAGCGACTGGACATTGGAGAAAACAAACTGTGTGCAAAGTTTAGAGTGAGACCTTATTACAAATGAAAAGGCCACTCCTCATAAGAGGAAGCAGGGAGGAATCAGTGAAGAAGCTGCAGGTATATAGAATATTCACCAGAAAGAATGATACTGAAGGTTAGTTATTTGTTCTTCTGATGGGTACTTCTAACCGTAAATTACTCACTTTTCGTGTCAATACCACAGCAGTACCCCTAGAAAGGAAGTCAGGCAAGACCACGCAGGTGTAATGGCCCTCACTGCGGTCTTGTGAGGCGCTAAAATAATGCCTGGTGAAGGAGGGGACAGACCCCAGGTAGCAGCTCAGGGGGCTCCTTCTTGGCCAAAGCACAGCACAGCTTGGTACAAAGAACATGATGTGATGGTTTGTATCACCTACATTGTTTGCGATGCAGTCTGCTGGTACATCACAAGGTGAGAAGTACAGAAGTATTTGCAGTAACTACAGATACATACATCTTGAAGTCACTTCCTGGACTGCCTTCACTCACTAAGGTGACAAAGGGTCCTACTTGGAGTTTGGCAGACGGGTTACTCTGTCGCAAACGTGACAGATATCCCGCCCACTACATTACAATCTGCATAGACTATGGGATGGTGATACGGCAGACAGGATATACGTCACGTTTGTCACGGAGTAGCCCCCTCTGCCAAACTCTAAATCAGGCCCAAAAAGTTGATTGTGCACCCAGCGCTCCTCAGCCTAATCAATGCAGAAAATACACGCCTGCCTGGGATCCAACCAAACAAGTCTTTCCTCCACCTTAGAGGGAGGCGACAGGAAGGAGGACGCAGGGAGCGTGATGGACAATAATACATGAAAGGGAGGTACCACCTTCCGGAGGAGGGATGCCCCAGTCCAAATGTACCACCTGTCATTACAGCTAAGTAAGGGTCTCCATACACGTGGCTGAGTGTGATAACCAGTAACTCAGGGTCAAACTGGAATTGCCCTGATGTAATACCTGGGGTATTACAGGTGGGACCTTAAAACTCCCCTAAGAAATTAGAAAATATTAGGGGAACTAGTAATTCCCATCCTGTTTTCCTTAGTTAAACCTCATTTCATATCAAAGCGTTTCACCTGCAGACTGCAGTCAAAAGCTTTCAGCATCCGAAATTTGCAGGTGAAATGCACTCGGGGCTCAATTCAGAAAGAGACTCCGCAGTCGTGACGGAATTTCCACAATGAGAACTGCAGTGCGGAGTTTCCGCCACGAGTGCGGAGACTTCGCCACGACTTCAGAGGCTCTTTGTGAACTGGGCCCCGAGTAACTCCGATAGGTCCAGTTACTCCCAGTGAAACGCCACTGGAATTATAAGGGCACTCGTAATCGAGGCCCTCGTGCCCAGTTTATTCTGTACTATTTGAGTTCCGGTCCCGTACCTCCTGGTCAGGTGTCCATGCATTCACCTCCTACCACTGTGCACCCCCTCCTCCCGTCCATTACCTGCCAGTCACGAAACAATGTAGTTTTTTTTTTAGATTTACAGTTTTAAAAGAGGTCAAAACTCGTCACCAAAACACGAGACTGTCCCAAGCCCAGGCACTTCTGGAACATAGACAGTCCAACAGCCCAAAACCCAAGGAATACAATCCCTCGAGCACCACACTTTAGAGAGAAAACTAAAAAAAAAGAAAAAATAAGCAAATAAAAACATCTTTCTGAAACTTACTTTCCCACACCGTCGGACTCTCACATTATTCCTACATGAACACTAATGGTTTTCATTTGGCTGTGGAGTCAGAGATTTTGCAAAGATACAACCTCGGTTAAGTTGTGCCTCACACAACAACCCAAGCTGCGCTCTGTGGCGATGCGCAGGCGATCACATACAGTAGAAACGCGGGTTCCCACCGGGACACGGCCTGAACCGACCAGGCTCCTCAGTAAACCATGAAGAGCGGGGTGTAATCGCCGAGAAATCTGCAGGCTCGTCCACTCCACAGCCAGGACGCGTCAGGTAAACCGAGAAAGCACAAGACGCAGCAAACCCGCATGGTGGCGACGGACTGGCCGCGGAGTGGACGGGTTAATGGCCTGTGACTGGAGTACACACGCGGGAACTGCTCGTTTGTCATCGGATGCCACCAAGAGCATCCGGGCAAGGCCAGCAAGTATTGCACAAGGCGAAGGCTAAACACGAAGGGGGTCGGGGTACAAGTGGGGGGAAAGCAAATGAGCAGGGAAGGGACAAAAGCGCGCAGTGGGGGTGGACTCGCGCCAGCGCGAGGAGGGCGGAAGCGAGACAGGGTGCAAGAACAGCATGGAAGTTAGGGGGTGAACCGGGCCCGGTTCCGGGATCTGGGAGGGCCAGGAAGATGAACAGGGTTACCTGGCGTTTTACAGGTGTTTGATTGCTCGCTGTGGGCATGCAGGGTAGTTCTGTAGGGGGATGAGGAACACACGGTACTGGCCAAATAATTTCATCCTGTATTTCTGTGGCTTTCTACTAGGGTGACCAGACGTCCCGGATTTCCCCGGACAGGCCCGGGTTTTAGAGGACTGTCCCGGTGTCCCGACGTCTCTCTTAATTTTGAACAAATGTCCCGGTTTTTGGGACAAAGGTCAAATTATCTAGGGAAGCATAAATCCAAGGTATGGTCTCCTTTAACAGACGCCTACAGAGTATGCAATAATTAAAGTAATTTATCTGTTACTGTCAGGCAACACAGTCCCCCGTCTGCGCCCAGCAGAGAGACGGAGTGGGGCAAAGAGAGACGTGGGTGGGGAAGGTTGGGGGTGCAGGGTGGGAGGTCAAGCCATACCTAATTTTATATGTATAGTCTTGTAAATGTGTGTGTGCGTGTGTGTGTGTATGTGTGCGTGTGCATGTGTATATATATATATATATATATATATATATATATATATATATATGTGTAAACACACACGATTAGGCACACATTCACAAAGCTACGCAAAAAAGGGACATGTTAGATATAAAAGTGAGTGAAAAGTCGTTAGTCCTTCTTTTATGTCTGACCTGTCCCGGTTTTTGCTCCTCAAAATCTGGTCACCCTACTTTCTACCTCTGATCTTCTGCCCTCTTTGCATCGCACTCCATGCTTTGTAGACCACCTCATCCTCTGATCCATCACTTCCTCTTCTCTACCAACCTCACCCTCCTCTTTCCCTGCCTCACCCTTTCTCCCCACCTCATCCACCTTTCTCCTTGCCCTCCTTTCTGTCTGCCGTACCCTCCCTCCTCGCTCTCTCCACCTCAGCCTTCTCTTTCCACCTCACCTTCTGCTTTCACTCCACCTCTCCATCCTCTTACTCTGCACCAGCCTCCTCTTTCTCCACCTCACCCTTCTGTCTCCAGCTCACCTTTCCCGCTTGGCCTCCCGTCCTTCCAATCTCTGCCCCCTCCTCCTCTGTCTTTCCAACCCACCATCATCCCATTCTTCCTCAGTATCCCCCCTCTGAGTCACACACCTCTCTGTCCCCCCAACTCCTACCCATCGGCCTCCCCTTACTTTGCTTCACCTGTTCATCTCTCCACCTCACAGCCTCTCCCTCCACTTCAGTGTCTCCAGTCAGCATCACCTTCACTGTTGCTGCACATGGGGGACACTGAAAGGAAGGGGGCTTGATCTGCTAGCAGCGTGTATGACTGCACTTGTGTTGGTGTACAGGTGCGTAATCCCCCTGCTTCCCTGGATGAGTTTGTCACTGGTAGCTCTCAACCTCTGAATGCTAGCAGCAGCGAGGCCTGTATTATATCAGCTTTTCTCAAGAGCATGCACAAGATCTACAAAGATCTGGGCGCAATTAGCATTTCAAAGAGACAGTAAGGGGAAGTGTGACTTTTAAAGTTGTGGATAGTGGCTTCTCCTGCGCACTTACTCCAAAAATGGTGATAACAACTGAAAGACCAGACAAAGTTAGCAACCTGAGGAGAACCAACCAAACAGCAAATGTGTGCCCGTTTCTACCCTTAGCTAGCCACTGAGTAGTAGAGCTTCTAAGGTTGAGGACTGGACTTCTCACTGAGTGGGTATTTTCTCGAACAATATTTGTTTGTCAGTTTCTTGAGCGGAATGTATATTAAGGGGAACTGGAAGGAAATTACAATTAATGTGATTGTCTCAAATATGAATTGTTTTTCCTAAATTGTAACCTGCAGGCTGTTGACTCACGTTCTCTTCCCATTTCCCACTAGTCTCTCCCAGTCTCACTAGCCTCTCTTTCTTTCTCTCTTCTTGTCCCTTTTGTTCTATCGATCTCCTCCAGTCTCATGATCCTCCTTCTCTGGTCCCTCCCCCACCATTGATCCTTTACTCATCACCCTTCGTTCTGACCATTTCTTTCTCATCATACTCATCCTCCAACAGCGTCATCCTTTGCCTTCTCTCTAACCTAGTGCTCCCCCTCTACTCACCTCTCATCGCTCCCCTCTCAGTAGATGCCTGCCCACTGCCAAATACCCTTCAAACGCTTTGCTTGTCATTCTCCTGCTCCGTCTTGCCTCACTCATGACCCTACTTTATCAGACACCTCTTTCCCCCTCCCTCAACCACCTCCCACAGCATCCTTATCGCCTTCTCTTATCAACCCTGTCGGTGCTTAGTTTATCAAAAGATAAGTGCCGCACCCCAAACTATTCCTCAAGAGGCCACTGCAGCTCGCAGCACACACAGGCCCTTCCAAAGCTGCCAAATATCAAACTAATGCCACCCGCTTGCCATCACTCCCACAAATGTGACAATTTGGGCTTCACCGGGTGACTTAAAGGTATAAGAATGGCCTGTTCACCCCAGTGTTATTATTACAGATATCACATTTTAAAAAAGCACAGGAGCCCACTGTTAAACAAATAGACTGAGAGTTCCACCATGTGGTGGGCTGCATACATAACTGCCAATGCTGAGCACTGGCAAACACCAGCACAAGTTAAGCACTCTTTTCTGTCATAATTCTTTTCTTTTCCCTTCTACTCACTCTTTTCATTTTATTTTACCCAGCTCTTTCCTTGCCATTCTTTTGTCTTACATACTACCTTTCTCTTACTCTCATCTTTTCTGTCTATCGGCTCTCCTCTCATCACTGCTCCCGTCTCTCATCTCTGTGCCCCTTCACCCTTTCCTTTTGAACAGATTCTAGGATATTTGATCATGCTCTCAAACCTTTAGCATCACAGCTGCGAAAACTGTGGCCCTGTGTTTTTTAAAACTTCTAATGAAAGCACACGGCCACGTCCAGAGCTGCTAGTTACTCAACAGCGGAGGAATGTGAGGTATGCACTCCACCTTTCAAAACATCACTATTATGTGAAGCACAAATAACTGTCTATCAAGTTCAGGGACATCTGACAGCTCAGATTTATTTTATGGTTGACTGGATATAAAAGTTATTTAAGGTGCAGTGCTTACTTTCACACTTTTGGGTCGGAAATAGAAGGATGAATAGCACGATTTAAACTCGTGAAGCCACAGATTGTAGGAATATCTAAGTAGCAAGTGCATTAGCCCACTACATTACCTTATCAGTGTAGGACCTGTTACAGCAGCGCTATGATCCATTTCTAGCCACTGATATAGCCAAAAGAGAATGTTTTGGGAGTGAATAAATGCACAGTCGCTGGGGTCCCAAAGTCTGTTTTCTGTGTCTTTGTTTCCTTTGATAATATTATCAGACCAGGGATACTGGGAGTGGGCAGGACACCAGCAGCACCTGTTTCCAGTCCTGCCACAAGAGAACCACCACTAATGTTCAAGGTCAGAGAAGCCTGGTTAAGGCCTTTTTACAACAGGAAAACCAAAACGTGTGACACTCGCAGCTTTTTTTCTTTTTAATATACGCCCAAGGTTAAGCATGATGTAATGCCAATCGCGAGGGTGGCTGTTATCATGCACACGTGAATAGCCGGGGTCACCGGTTCCCTTGCTGTTCAAGTATCCCAGGGCATCGGTGCGATTCATGAAAGCTAAACAATTTAACCGAGGAAGTGAGGCTACGGGCTCCCCAGGTGACTCCGTGAGAAAAAGCAAAAAAGCTGGTTTTCGAATTGTGATAGGCCTTGGGTGGGCCGTGGGGCGGGCTTGGGAGGGCCTGGCCCACTCTCTAGAACAGGGCGGGGGAAGAAGGCGGACAGGCAGACGGGTGAGCAGGCAGGAAAATGAGTTGTGTCAGGAGAGGTGAGAAGAGGGAGGCCGAGCAGGCAGAGAGGGAGGGGAGCAAGCACAGCGATACGGTGGAGAGCCGAAGGGGTAAGTATGCAATCAGAAGGACGCTGACGGGCGGGGGGAGGGCAGTGAGCAATCAGTAGGGGGGCAGCGAGCACTTAGAAAGGCAGGCTCGAGCTACAATATAAGGGCAGCAAGCAGGCAGAAGGATGAGGAACAGGCAGCGGGGGTTGGCGAGCATGCAGACACGGGAAGGCGAGAATGAAAGGGGGGGACGGGACTCAGGGGGAGAGGAGAGAGAGTGAGCAGGGAGAGGGGGAGTGAGAGTGAGAAGGGAGAGGGGGAGTGAGAGTGAGAAGCGAGAGGGGGAGTGAGAGTGAGAAGGGAGAGGGGGAGTGAGCGAGCAGAGGAGAGTGAGCAATCAGAAGAGAGAGAGTGAGCAGGGAGAAGGGGACTGAGCAGGGAGAAGGGGACTGAGCAGGCAGAAGAGAGGGAGCAGGCAGAGGAGAGGGAGCTGGCAGAGGAGAGGGGGAGTGGGCAGGCCGAGGAGGGGAGTTAGCAGGCAGAGGAGAGGGGGAGTGAGCTGACAAAGGAGAGAGAGAGAGATAGTGAGCAGGCCGAGGAGAGAGAGAGAGTGAGCAGGCAGAGCAGAGGGGGAGTGAGTAGGCAGAGGAGAGGGGGAGCGAGCAGGCAGGAGAGGGGGAGTGAGCAGGCAGAAGAGAGGGGGAGTGAGCAGGCAGAAGAGAGGGGGAGTGAGCAGGCAGAAGAGAGGGAGCATGAGCAGGCAGAAGAGAGGGAGCGAGACAGAGCAGGCAGAGGAGAGAGAGTGAGCAGGCAGAGGAGAGAGAGTGAGCAGGCAGAAGAGAGGGAGCATGAGCAGGCAGAAGAGAGGGAGCGAGAGAGAGCAGGGAGCGAGAGAGAGCAGGGAGCGAGAGAGAGAGAGAGCAGGCAGAGGAGAGAGGGAGTGAGCAGGTAGAGGAGAGGGAGCGAGAGAGCAGGCAGAGGAGAGGGAGCGAGAGAGCAGGCAGAGGAGAGGGAGCGAGAGAGCAGGCAGAGGAGAGGGAGCGAGAGAGCAGGCAGAGGAGAGGGAGCGAGAGAGCAGGCAGAGGAGAGGGAGAGTGAGCAGGCAGAAGAGGGAGAGTGAGCAGGCAAAAGAGGGAGAGGGAGCAGGCAAAAGAGGGAGAGTGAGCAGGCAAAAGAGGGAGAGTGAGCAGGCAAAAGAGGGAGAGAGTGATCAGGCAGAGGAGAGAGTGTGTGATCAGGCAGAGGAGAGAAAGAGTGAGCAGCCAGAGAAGAGAAATAGTGAGCAGCCAGAGAAGAGAGCGAGAGAGAGAGCAGGCAGAGGAGAGGGAGAGAGTGACCATGCAGAGGAGAGGGAGGGAGAGGGAGAGAGAGAGAGAGAGAGAGAGAGAGAGAGAGAGAGAGAGAGAGAGAGCGCGCGCATGTAGAGGAGAGAGAGATTGAGCAGGCAGAGGAGAGAGAGATTGAGCAGGCAGAGGAGAGAGAGAGAGTGAGTGAGCAGGCAGAGTAGAGAGAGTGAGCAGGCAGAGAAGAGAGAGTGAGTGAGCAGGCAGAGGAGAGAGAGTGAGTGAGCAGGCAGAGGAGAGAGAGTGAGCAGGCAGAGAGCAGCAGAAACTGCAAGGTGAGCAGGCAGAGAGGGGAGAATAAAATGGGCAAGTGGGGAAGTGCATACGGTGTAAAGGCATGATGTTGCCAGCACAACGCCCTATTCTGGTCAGCCTCTTGCTGTTCTAGCCTGGTATGTTAGAGCTTGCCCTGCATGCACATAAGGCTTACCCTGAATAGTCACAAGCAATCCCGTCTATGGCGTAACGAACTTGAGGGGGCCCTTGGCACATTACATGGAGGGGATCCCCCTCCGGACTCAAACAGGAGTTCTCAGGCCAGAGTACTGTGCTGAGGGGGCCCCCTGGAGTTCACTACCCCCCCCCCCCCCGCACTGCGGGGGCTGCAGGAGCCTTTGCTATACCCCTGAATCCCATCTAAATGGGAAATATCTGTATGCTTCCCTGAGCCATGGTGCAAAAAACCCTCAGAAAACACAGATGTGTGTTAACACACAGCAGGGAGCTCCGATCATGCTCAGATTTGCACCCCTGGAGCTCACAGCCACAGAGAGCTGCACCAGCAGCAAATGCAAGCTATATTATACCCATAGTGTAAGGTAGGGTAAAGCATGGGCGAGCCCGCTGTCAGGGCTTCATGCTTCTCCCTCCAGTGTGTACCCCCACCCCAGCCAGACTGCTCCATGTGTTCCACCTCATGCTCTGAACTAGAGCAGGGATTGGTCTTGGGTACTAATGGCCAGATGTAGCAAGGGTTTTGCGAGTCGCAAAAGCCTCTGTGCTATGTAGAAATGCATTTTGCGAGTCGGATCCGACTCGCAAAATGCATTTCCGACTCGCAAATAGGAAGGGGTGTTCCCTTCCTATTTGCGACTCGCAATGCTATGCATTTTCATTTGCGACCGCGATTGCGGTCGCAAATGAAAGCGCAGTTACCATCCACTTGAAGTGGATGGTAACCCAGGCGCAAACGGGAAGGGGTCCCCATGGGACCCCTTCCCCTTTGTGTCTGGTAAAAAAAAAAAAAATTCAGAGCAGGCATTGGTCCAAGGGACCACTACCTGCCCTGAAAAATACCGAAACTAAAGGTTTCGTTTTTTTTTTCAAAGTGCAGCTCGTTTTCCTTTAAGGAAAACGGGCTACACTTTGATAAAAAAAGACTGCTTTATTTAAAAGCAGTCACGGACATGGTGGTCTGCTGTCTCCAGCAGGCCACCATCCCCGTGAGTGCCCTGACTCGCTATGGGGTCGCAAATTGCGACCACCTCATTAATATTAATGAGGTGGGTCTTTGCAACCCCATAGCGACTCGCAGAAGGTGTCTGAGACACCTTTCTGCATTCCAAATTGCGAGTTGCAATTTGCGAGTCGCTGGGACTCGCAAATTGCAACTCGCAATTTGGAGTTTTGCTACATCTGGCCCTAAGTTCCTACAAACCAGTGCAGCTCCCACTGTGCGTTTGTTAGTCTGGGACCACTGTGTGCATCTGGAAGTCATGTCGGGGTGACCTGGGACAAGGCAAGGCGCGCGCAGGCACTGAGGTGGGGAACAAATAGCAGGGAGGCCAGGTGCTGACAGGTAAGTACACGAATGCACGAGCAGCTGCCTGGAGAAGGGCAGAGCTTCAGCAAGCTCACCCAGACCCGGGCCAACGACGAAGAGCACTCCACACAGACTCCACACAGACTCCACACAGACTCCACACAGACTCCACACAGACGAACGAACACACTCAAGAGTCAAGGTTACCTGCAAACTTGTCCTTAGCAGCCTCATCCATGGACCAGAAACAGTGGTCGTAGGCAAACACCTGTTAGAAAACAAACAGGAGAGTGACAGGGTGAGTTCACATCAGAGCTGGGTCTGCGCCTACCTTTCAAGAGGCAGAAACCAGCACTCCACATCAGTTTCACAAAACTGGAGTAAAATTTGGGAGTTTTTAATCTCGGAGATGTTTGTCAGATATAAACAAAAAAGACAGAAACCCAAGAAACAAGTTATTCGCTCCAACCACATACCGGATATTTAACACGACACCCTTAAGCACTGACTGCTCGGACAGCATTCTCTGTTGTTGATGCTACGGAAGCCATGAAAGAAATTCATTTCAGGCTAGAGTGGGACAAGTTTTGCTTTGCTGAGGAAATGCACTTTTTTAGCTGAAATTGTTATCAACATTTATCCTGTACAGAGACTTCACAACTAAAGAGGATCTCAGAGTAGCCCAGCTTGTGGTGCACCCCTTTCAAAGTCCACAACAAAACAATGGTGGCATTTGGAATCGCTGTGCCTTTTCTTTCCACTGGTCAGACGCACATTTCCAAAGATCACCACCATTGCTCCCCGCAAAATACAGAATCCACGTCAGAGTTCCCAAAATATCCCCAGGCTCCACCACAGAGACTTCACTCCAAGTGTACCCAGGCTAAAGTGCTGCTTGCCCCAAGTGTTCCTTACATCGGATTCAAAACTTTCCTTGCGCCTTGTAGATTATCCACCTTGTGCCAGCAGCCCAAAAAACACCCTGCCATTGCTGCCAGCCCAAAACACACTCTATGATAGAAACCGGTAGAAAACGTAGCTTTCAGCTGCGTGGGGTATAAAAAGTAGCTTGCAGCTGTGTGGGGGTATAAAAAGTAGCTTGCAGCTGTGTGGGGGTATAAAAAGTAGCTTGCAGCTGTGTGGGTGTATAAAACGTAGCATGCAGCTGCGTGGGGTATAAAATGTAGCTTGCAGCTGCGTAAGGTATAAACCACAGCTTGCATTTGCGTGGGGTATAAACTGTAGCTTTCAGCTGTGTGGGGTATAGACCGTAGCTTGCAGCTCCTTGGGGTATAAACGGTAGCTTTCAGCTGGGGGGGAATAGACCGTAGCTTGCAGCTGCTTGGGGTATACACTGTAGCTTTCAGCTGCGTGGGGTATACACTGTAGCTTTCAGCTGCGTGGGGTATAAAATGCAGCTTGCAGCTGTGTGGGATATAAAATGTAGTGTGCAGCTGTGTGGGGTATCAAACATAGCTTGCAGCTGCGTGGGGCATAAAACATAGCTTGCAGCTGCATGGGGTGTAAATCATAGCTTGCAGCTGCGTGGGGTGTAAAACATAGCTTGCAGCTGCATGGGGTGTAAATCGTAGCTTGCAGCTGCGTGGGGTACAAAACATAACTTGCAGCTGCGTGGGGTACAAAACATAACTTGCAGCTGCGTGGGGTACAAAACATAGCTTGATGATGCCTAGGGTATAAAACGTAGCTTGAAGATGCCTGGGGTATAAAACGTAGCTTGAAGATGCCTGGGGTATAAATCGTAGCTTGCAGCAGCATAAGATTTAAAACAGATTGCAGCTGCGTGAAATATGACATGAAGCTTGCAGCTGACTGGGGCATAAAACACAGTTTGCAGCTGTGTGAGGTATAAAACATAGCTTGCAGCAACATGAGGTATAACATGTAGCTTGCAGCTGTGTGGGGTATAAAACATAGCTTGAAGCTGGGTAGGGTATAAAACGTAGCTTGCAGCTGCATGGGGTATAAAACGTAGCTTGAAGCTGGATGGGGTATAAAACGTAGCTTGCAGCTGGATGGGGTATAAAACGTAGCTTGCAGCTGCGTGGAGCATAAAACGTAGCTTGCAGCTGCGTGGAGCATAAAACGTAGCTTGCAGCTGCGTGGAGCATAAAACGTAGCTTGCAGCTGCGTGGAGCATAAAACGTAGCTTGCAGCTGCATGGGGTATAAAACGTAGCTTGCAGCTGCATGTGGTATAAAACGTAGCTTGCAGCTGCATGTGGTATAAAACGTAGCTTGCAGCTGCATGGGGTATAAAACAAAGCTTGCAGCTGCCTGAGGTATTAAACGTAGCCTGCAGCTAGCTGCGTGGGGTATAAAACGTAGTTTGCGAGAGGATGAAGAGAAAGGGTAATGAGGGGAATGAAATCGAGGAGACTTCAAGGGGTCCTCGTCCTATGGTCATGGTATTAGTGAGGTGCAATGAGTCACTGGGAGAGTACGCTATATGTGAAATGGTAGACCCCAAGGGCAGTAATACTGCAAACCAAGAATGTCCACCAGGTGCAAAGACACAGAGGAAAATGCCCGACTAGACTGGCATGGTGGCAGATTATCGTTATTGTAATGTTCTACGCCTTCGTTTACAGAGGTCAGCCGAATGGAATGGAATCAAATGCCACAGCTTTCATGGTCACATTAGGCACCCATGCTGTGTTTCAACCATGTTCACCCTTGCCTGTGCCACAGCGATGCCAGCCCTCACCTGTGCCTCTGCCACGCTCACAGCCAGGCTGTGCTACTGTCATGCCAGCTCTCAAATGTGTCAATATCATGCTCACAATGAGCGGTGCCCCTGCCATGTTCACAGCCTGCTGTGCCACTGCTATACCAAACTTCTGGCTGTATCCTGTCCTTGGAGGAGTCCTTGGCTACAAAACGGAGCTAGAAGTTGCATCCAACCCACAGCACCAAACACCCACTCTCCAGCTGAATCCTGTACAGAATGCACCTTGAAGCTGTTTTTTCACTCCTTGCATCTGCTATTAATGATCCTGGAGCCCAGCCTACAGCAACATTTAGAGATTACTTTCTTGGCCTACCTAGGAGGAAACTGATAGACTCTAGCTCTAATCACTAACCTCTTCTGATCTTCTTCTGATCTTGGATACCAAAGATCCCATGTCTAACACCTGGCATGGGGAACCACAGGGATGTAAGAAGCGAGGACAGCTATATTTAAATATCAGCATCCTCCTGGAGTAATTATTAAATAAATAAAGTAATCTGTTGGGAACAGAATCGTTCTCCTAGGCAAAGCAAGGTCACAGAGGATTCAGAAAGACGAGTTCGGAATTTTCTTTTCAAGTTAAGGTGGCTGATTACATTGTAGATGTTCATGGTGTCTCAGCCAGGAAGGCCAGATCCAAACTGGCTTTGATGGTCCAATGCACATCGTAATCAGGCTTGACTTACTCAGTGACCGAAAACTCCTCTGAAGGAGGTACTGGTGTGATGCTACTGCAGATCTGGAGATGCACCCTGGAATGTTTTTTTATACAAATGTGGTAATATGCACCCCAAAGACCCACTAGGCTGATACAATCTCATATTTGTATATCCACAATAATGCAAGACGTATTTACCTTATTACGCAATGCATTTACAAATTTGTTCTAGAAATAGAGCTGGTCTGAGATTCAAGAGGTACTTGACCTCTTGGAGACAATGAAGTAGCAGTAACATGATCACAAAGGTTTCATTTTCTGCCACAGGTCTAGAAAAGCCTTTGAAACATACATTTTGGAACAGATGAGTGATTTCAAAGGCGAGGAGAGAGATTCCTCATTGATAACATGAAGACGAGCAATCTTGGATAAAATAATTGGACATTCTGCCTCTTTGGGGTGAACCATAGGTAAGTCACTTCCTTGGATGCATCATGAACACAAGAGGAAGGGTTTTGAGCTGTGAACGAACCCTCTTTATCAATGGTGGTAGACTTAAAGCTTTCAAAACCAGGAAGATTACAGATCCCAAGGCGGGCAAACAGATATACTTGACGGCTTGAGCAACTGATGCTTAAAGACTAAGATTTCTAAGAAAAATACTTTGGGGGAGAGAATAGATGTTTACCAATGGACTTTAATCCGTATATCACAATGCTGCAATGAAGCTGTCAAATATGCATTTCCGCACAGAGCACATGGGCCACTAACACAAGAAGCACCATTAGTGATATCCGAAGCAATTTGTGGCTGATGCAGCAAAGCTTCTTTGCCTTCAGTGAGCAATCAACATAACTCCAGTGTAAGCTCTGGAATGTAACAACAAATTTGTCAAAACTTCTTTGCAAATTTCAATGAACAATTATATATGAACAGATTATGTGATAGGAAGACAACTCTACCTTGAAGGAGTTTTCCCCCAGGACTCCCATCCATTTGATTATTTGTCAAGACCAGAAGAGAAAGAGAATTAAAAACTCTGCTAGATATAATTCATTACAATTACTCTGGGCCCTACAACAGGAAAGTACTACTTTCTTAGGTAATGCAGCAAGTGGCCTACTTTACACTTACGCTTTGATAGTGCGTAGGAGCTTGCTTTGTTCACTTATATGTACGGCACTATAGAATATTATTCAACTGATACTGTAGGCTGTTAACAGCTGATTTTTTCTTTCCATTACTACTTGCTATTCACACTTCGTCACCTCACACATCTCCTAAACAGTATATAGTCTAGATCTTAAACAGTATAAAGGCAGTCTAGGTTTTAAACAGCATATAATCTAGATCTTAAAAAGTATAAAGATAGTCTAGATCTTGAACAGTATAAAGGCAGTCTAGAACGTAAACAGTATAAAGGCAGTCTAGAACGTAAACAGTATAAAGCTAGTCTAGATCTTAAAGAGTATAAAGATAGTCTAGATCATGGGTACTCACAAACTTTTTTTCGGGGGCCAAAATTGCAGTATGGTTTGCGGCCGAGGGCCGCACTGAAGTGACAGCGGGGGTGGGGGGGGCTTATAGGGGGCACAACCACCCGCCCCCTTTTTCAAAACATTGCTAAACAATGCTGCATTTTGAATCCAGGTATAACTACAAACCTACAAAGAGGACATTTTGAAAAACATTTTTATTATCAGACAATAGTAATCTTAAGAGGCATGGCATGGTAATCCTTGTGAACAGGATATTCAGCACAGGCCCAATGCAGCACAGTTTTCTCCGAGTCTGGAAAATAGGTATGTCAAAGGAAGACATACTAAGAACTTATTAGTGTTCTGTAATCTGGTATTATGTCTGAAACGGCAAGCCTTAAGAGCTGATCCAGATGTAAGTCTGTTAGCTTATTTCTGAGTTTACTCTTCAAAAGTCCCATTGTGGAAAACAAACTTTCGCAAACATATGTTGACCCAAACATACAAATTATTTTCTGGGCCACTGTAGAAAGAACAGGAAATTTGTCAGAAGGCACAGTGTTCCAGAATTCTTCTGGTGCCTGCCCCAAAAAAGATGCTCTGAGAGCTGAGTTGTGCTGCATGTCTATCAGCTCCATTTGTGCTTGCGGTCTTTTCACGCCAATAAGTTCAACAGCATCAAGATTTCGTGCACTCACCATCCAGGGGTTTTCAACCAGCCTGAACAGGGGGTGAGGGTTCTGAATTGAGAAAATCGCCTTTTGATCTCCCTAGAAATTTCCTCAAGACATGCACCAAGATTTAGCGTTGGCAGCATTTCTTGTGCATTTGGAAACCTCTGAGTCACAGCCAACAGTTTTGGAAAGTGGGTGAAGTCAGCAACATCCAGTTGTTCTTTGAATAGCACAAGCTTACTTTCCAATGAGTAAATACCATTCATCATGGACCACACAAGCTGTTGTTTGCCTTGCAGCATCAAATTAAGAGCATTGAAGTGTGCAAATAGATCTGAAAGAAAATGGAGCATTAAAAGCCATTACACATCCTTTAGTTCTGGGAATGTTTGACCTCTGCTGTTTGCAAAGTGTTCAATTTCAGGAAGCAAAGCAATGAACCGCTCCAGAACTTTCCCTTTGCTTAGCCATCGCACTTCAGTGTGCATCAAGAGGTCTGTATATTCCGCTTCTGAATCCTGCAGCATAGCCTTAAAAGGTCTACGGTTAAGGGCTTTGGCACGAATAAAATTAACAATTTTCACTGCAAGTTTTAGGACGTTATTCAGTTCTCCATTCTTTAATTTTGCACACAGAACTTCCTGATGAATAATGCAGTGGTAGTCTATTACAGGCTGTCCAGTGAGCTTCTTTTTAAGCAAAGATACAAAGCCTCTGTCATGGCCTACCATAGCAGGAGCGCCATCTATTGTGATGCTAACAAGACTGTCCAGTGGTATGCGATGTGTTTCGAAGTAGTTGCAGATACTGTCCAGAATATCTTCTCCTCTTGTGTGCCCGTGCAGTGGTAGAAGGCACAGGAGCTCTTCTTCGGGATAAAGCGATTGGTCCAAATACCTCACCCAAACTAATAACTGGGCCACATCACCTATTTCTGTGGACTCATCCATGGCAATGCTGAAGAACGGTGACTCTGACAGCTTTGATCACCTGCTCCTGGATATTTTCACCCATTGCCTCTATTCTGCGTGCACAAGTGGAATCCGATAGCTGTAATGCACCAATTTCTTTTAAAATGCTGGATTTGTTGCTATAGTTTTCAAACAAAATTTCAGCTGCTGAAAGGAAACATTTCTTCACCAGCTCTGACTCCGTGAATGGCTTCTTATGTTTGGCAAGCAAGTAGCATATTTTGAATGATGCTTCTGTAACAGCCTCAGATTCCTTCATTTGGCAAAGGAAGAGCTTCTGCTGGGAAAGAAGTGTTTGCTTTAACGATGCCACTTTTGTTGAACGCAGTTGTGAGTGCAATGGGAAGTTCTCACTATAACTTGCGTGTCGAGTTTTGTAGTGCCGTTCCAGGTTATATCTCTTAAGAACATTTACTTTCTCTTTGCAAAGCAAACAGGTAGCTTTTTCCTTTGGCCATTCAACAAACAAGTACTCTTCTTCCCATGCTGCCTGGAATGATCTGTGTTCACTCTGTATGGATCTGGGTCGTTTGCAAGGCTTGGTAACTGGACTGTAGGCCATTGGTCTCAGCAAGTTTGTGCAATGATTTTCAAGGGTCAGGAATCAGATTTTCCCCTCACAGCCAAAGGACCGACACCACTTCACGACCGACCGACCTACAACACTTCACGAGCGACCGATGGACTGACACCGCCTCACGACCAATGGACCAACACTGCGTCTCGCTACAGACCTCTGTGCACAACACCAAAGTAATATAAAGTGATGTGTAAAAGGAAACGAAGCATATCGTGATCTAACAATTGTCAACACACATGCTGGCCTTTTCAGATTCCCAGAGAACCATGTTATAAAAAGTATTTTTTGCAATTATGCTTGCAATCTGCTAGGTATACTAGAGTGATAATGAGGCCAATGAATGGTATACGGGCCCCTTTTTAGAGATTGTTTTTTTTCAGCATGCTGGGAGGAGGAGTAAGCTGAAGGTGTTTGCCCATCACACAAAGTGTACCCCACTGGACACTTCACAAATGGTTTGATTTATATTGGGATTGTCATCTGATTTTTGGTAGTTTTCATGGGTGGGTGGTTTCTCTCTGGCTGGCCTGGGTTGGTGGGTATGGGTTATAAAAGTAAGCATTATTGTTTGGAGGTTGCACAAACAAAGGTCTAACTTGGTGCCTAAGCATTACAAGACAAAGATACAGCAGCACAGTTCCTACCCTTGCAGGGTCCGGTCTATCACACACAGGGCCATCTGCTCTCACCCCTACCCCAGTAACACACACAGCGCCATCTGCTCTCACCCCTACCCCAGTAACACACACAGCGCCATACACACACAGCGCCATCTGCTCTCACCCCTACCCCAGTATCACACACAGCGCCATCTGCTCTCACCCCTACCCCAGTATCACACACAGCGCCATCTGCTCTCACCCCTACCCCAGTAACCCACACAGCGCCATAAACACACAGTGCCATCTGCTCTCACCCCTACCCCAGTATCACACACAGCGCCATCTGCTCTCACCCCTACCCCAGTAACACACAGCGCCATCTGCACACAGCGCCATCTGCTCTCACCCCTACCCCAGTATCACACACAGCGCCATCTGCTCTCACCCCTACCCCAGTAACACACACAGCACCATCTGCACACAGCGCCATCTGCTCTCACTCCTACCCCAGTATCACACACAGCGCCTTCTGTTCTCACTCCTACCCCAGTATCACACACAGCGCCATCTGCTCTCACCCCTACCCCAGTAACACACACAGCATCATCTGCACACAGCGCCATCTGCTCTCACCCCTACCCCAGTAACACACAGCGCCATCTGCACACAGCGCCATCTGCTCTCACCCCTACCCCAGTATCACACACAGCGCCATCTGCTCTCACCCCTACCCCAGTAACACACAGAGCGCCATCTGCACACAGCGCCATCTGCTCTCACCCCTACCCCAGTAACCCACACAGCGCCATCTACTCTCACCCCTACCCCAGTAACACACACAGCACCATCTGCTCTCACCCCTACCCCAGTATCACACACAGCGCCATCTGCTCTCACCCCTACCCCAGTAACACACACAGCGCCATCTGCACACAGCGCCATCTGCTCTCACCCCTACCCCAGTATCACACACAGCACCATCTGCTCTCACCCCTACCCCAGTAACACACAGAGCGCCATCTGCACACAGCGCCATCTGCTCTCACCCCTACCCCAGTAACCCACACAGCGCCATCTGCTCTCACCCCTACCCCAGTAACACACACAGCACCATCTGCTCTCACCCCTACCCCAGTAACACACACAGCGCCATCTGCACACAGCGCCATCTGCTCTCACCCCTACCCCAGTATCACACACAGCGCCATCTGCTCTCACCCCTACCCCAGTAACACACAGAGCGCCATCTGCACACAGCGCCATCTGCTCTCACCCCTACCCCAGTAACCCACACAGCGCCATCTGCTCTCACCCCTACCCCAGTAACACACACAGCGCCATCTGCACACAGCGCCATCTGCTCTCACCCCTACCCCAGTATCACACACAGCACCATCTGCTCTCACCCCTACCCCAGTAACACACAGAGCGCCATCTGCACACAGCGCCATCTGCTCTCACCCCTACCCCAGTAACCCACACAGCGCCATCTGCTCTCACCCCTACCCCAGTAACACACACAGCACCATCTGCTCTCACCCCTACCCCAGTATCACACACAGCGCCATCTGCTCTCACCCCTACCCCAGTAACACACACAGCGCCATCTGCACACAGCGCCATCTGCTCTCACCCCTACCCCAGTATCACACACAGCACCATCTGCTCTCACCCCTACCCCAGTAACACACACACAGCGCCATCTGCTCTCACCCCTACCCCAGTAACACACACAGCGCCATCTGCACACAGCGCCATCTGCTCTCACCCCTACCCCAGTATCACACACAGCGCCATCTGCTCTCACCCCTACCCCAGTAACACACACAGCACCATCTGCACACAGCGCCATCTACTCTCACTCCTACCCCAGTATCACACACAGCGCCTTCTGTTCTCACTCCTACCCCAGTATCACACACAGCGCCATCTGCTCTCACCCCTACCCCAGTAACACACACAGCATCATCTGCACACAGCGCCATCTGCTCTCACCCCTACCCCAGTAACACACAGCGCCATCTGCACACAGCGCCATCTGCTCTCACCCCTACCCCAGTATCACACACAGCGCCATCTGCTCTCACCCCTACCCCAGTAACACACAGAGCGCCATCTGCACACAGCGCCATCTGCTCTCACCCCTACCCCAGTAACCCACACAGCGCCATCTGCTCTCACCCCTACCCCAGTAACACACACAGCACCATCTGCTCTCACCCCTACCCCAGTATCACACACAGCGCCATCTGCTCTCACCCCTACCCCAGTAACACACACAGCGCCATCTGCACACAGCGCCATCTGCTCTCACCCCTACCCCAGTATCACACACAGCACCATCTGCTCTCACCCCTACCCCAGTAACACACAGAGCGCCATCTGCACACAGCGCCATCTGCTCTCACCCCTACCCCAGTAACCCACACAGCGCCATCTGCTCTCACCCCTACCCCAGTAACACACACAGCACCATCTGCTCTCACCCCTACCCCAGTATCACACACAGCGCCATCTGCTCTCACCCCTACCCCAGTATCACACACAGCGCCATCTGCTCTCACCCCTACCCCAGTAACACACACAGCGCCATCTGCACACAGCGCCATCTGCTCTCACCCCTACCCCAGTATCACACACAGCACCATCTGCTCTCACCCCTACCCCAGTAACACACAGAGCGCCATCTGCACACAGCGCCATCTGCTCTCACCCCTACCCCAGTAACCCACACAGCGCCATCTGCTCTCACCCCTACCCCAGTAACACACACAGCACCATCTGCTCTCACCCCTACCCCAGTATCACACACAGCGCCATCTGCTCTCACCCCTACCCCAGTAACACACACAGCGCCATCTGCACACAGCGCCATCTGCTCTCACCCCTACCCCAGTATCACACACAGCACCATCTGCTCTCACCCCTACCCCAGTAACACACACACAGCGCCATCTGCTCTCACCCCTACCCCAGTAACACACACAGCGCCATCTGCACACAGCGCCATCTGCTCTCACCCCTACCCCAGTAACACACACAGCGCCATACACACAGCGCCATCTGCTCTCACCCCTACCCCAGTAACACACACAGTGCCATCTGCTCTCACCCCTACCCCAGTAACACACACAGCACCATCTTCACACAGTGCCATCTGCTCACACCTACCCCAGTAACACACACACACAGCGCGCACACACAGCGCCATCTGCTCTCACCCCTACCCCAGTAACACACACAGCGCACACACACAGCGCCATCTGCTCTCACCCCTACCCCAGTATCACACACAGCGCCATCTGCTCTCACCCCTACCCCAGTATCACACACAGCGCCATCTGCTCTCACCCCTACCCCAGTAAAACACACACACAGTGCAATCTGCTCATACCCCTACCCCAGTAACACACACACTACATTAAAAACAAATAAATAAATACCCAAAGAGCCTTACCTGCCTCAATAAAGCACTGTAAAGATGCCACAAATGTACAACGGCAGGCAGTCGGTAGGGCGGCAGACGTGGAGACGGTGACAGGAAGCAGATGAAAAAGCTCTGTAAAAGTTAGCTGCAAGCGCTGACTTTTAAGGGGCTTTGGCTTCCCACCACTAGCCAGGATCGTCATGGAAACGCCATGAATAATGGCCGCCGTACGTAAACAGAGGAGGGCCGCGGGAGCATGCGCCAAGAAGCCACTATTGCACATGCTCCCACGGCCCTCTTCTATTTTATGTACTGCGGCCATTATTATATGGTGTTTCTCGGACGTGTCCGCGAGCCGCCAAGGTAGGTCCGTGGGGCCGCTGGCGGTCTGCGGGCCGTACTTTGAGTAACGTCAGTCTAGATCTTAAAGAGTATAAAGATAGTCTAGATCTTAGACAGCATAAAGATAGTCTAGATCTTAAACAGCATAAAGATAGTCTAGATCTTAAACAGTATAAAGGCAGTCTAGATTTTAAACAGATGAAAGAGTCTAGAAAACTTAATTTACTGTGTAAGTTATGGTTATCATGATGTATTCATGGACGAGTGATGTTAAAGATGGAATGGTTTACTAATAATGAGGCGAATCAAATCATTATGCTCTGAATTATCATATATTTACTGCAAAAACTTGTGGACTTGGATGGTAAGTGAAAACCAATAAAGAACTGTTTATATATTTTCCTTTTTGTTTAGGAGGATGCAAATATTAAAAAAAGGCAAAGAGAATATTATGTTACAAGCAATCTGGTCTTTGATGAGCAAGCATGTAAATATCCTTTTTGTAACTCAGGCATTGCAATTCACAAAAATTCACTTTAAAACTGAAAGTAAGAAAAAATATGAGGGATCACCATTTTGCTAGGTGTTCAGAGATTTGTCTGTTGATGGTCTTCTTGATGACTTTGGGTGGGAAGTACAGGGAGTGCAGAATTATTAGGCAAGTTGTATTTTTGAGGATTAATTTTATTATTGAACAACAACCATGTTCTCAATGAACCCAAAAAACTCATTAATATCAAAGCTGAATATTTTTGGAAGTAGTTTTTAGTTTGTTTTTAGTTTTAGCTATGTTAGGGGGATATCTGTGTGTGCAGGTGACTATTACTGTGCATAATTATTAGGCAACTTAACAAAAAACAAATATATACCCATTTCAATTATTTATTATTACCAGTGAAACCAATATAACATCTCAACATTCACAAATATACATTTCTGACATTCAAAAACAAAACAAAAACAAATCAGTGACCAATATAGCCACCTTTCTTTGCAAGGACACTCAAAAGCCTGCCATCCATGGATTCTGTCAGTGTTTTGATCTGTTCACCATCAACATTGCGTGCAGCAGCAACCACAGCCTCCCAGACACTGTTCAGAGAGGTGTACTGTTTTCCCTCCTTGTAAATCTCACATTTGATGATGGACCACAGGTTCTCAATGGGGTTCAGATCAGGTGAACAAGGAGGCCATGTCATTAGATTTCCTTCTTTTATACCCTTTCTTGCCAGCCACTCTGTGGAGTACTTGGACGCGTGTGATGGAGCATTGTCCTGCATGAAAATCATGTTTTTCTTGAAGGATGCAGACTTCTTCCTGTACCACTGCTTGAAGAAGGTGTCTTCCAGGAACTGGCAGTAGGACTGGGAGTTGAGCTTGACTCCATCCTCAACCCGAAAAGGCCCCACAAGCTCATCTTTGATGATACCAGCCCAAACCAGTACTCCACCTCCACCTTGCTGGCGTCTGAGTGGGACTGGAGCTCTCTGCCCTTTACCAATCCAGCCACGGGCCCATCCATCTGGCCCATCAAGACTCACTCTCATTTCATCAGTCCATAAAACCTTAGAAAAATCAGTCTTGAGATATTTCTTGGCCCAGTCTTGACGTTTCAGCTTGTGTGTCTTGTTCAGTGGTGGTCGTCTTTCAGCCTTTCTTACCTTGGCCATGTCTCTGAGTATTGCACACCTTGTGCTTTTGGGCACTCCAGTGATGTTGCAGCTCTGAAATATGGCCAAACTGGTGGCAAGTGGCATCGTGGCAGCTGCACGCTTGACTTTTCTCAGTTCATGGGCAGTTATTTTGCGCCTTGGTTTTTCCACTCGCTTCTTGCGACCCTGTTGACTATTTTGAATGAAACGCTTGATTGTTCGATGATCACGCTTCAGAAGCTTTGCAATTCTAAGAGTGCTGCATCCCTCTGCAAGATATCTCACTATTTTTTACTTTTCTGAGCCTGTCAAGTCCTTCTTTTGACCCATTTTGCCAAAGGAAAGGAAGTTGCCTAATAATTATGCACACCTGATATAGGGTGTTGATGTCATTAGACCACACCCCTTCTCATTACAGAGATGCACATCACCTAATATGCTTAATTGGTAGTAGGCTTTCGAGCCTATACAGCTTGGAGTAAGACAACATGCATAAAGAGGATGATGTGGTCAAAATACTCATTTGCCTAATAATTCTGCACTCCCTGTATAGATGTCTAAGAAAAGCTGGACATGGTTGACAGCTTGTATGGCAGATCAAATTAACTCAAGAAAATATATCCATCTAAAATGTTCACAGAACCATGTAGAATATGACCAAGTGAGAATGGCCTGCTTTGATCCCTTGCATCCAGGACAAGTTCAGAAGTAATCGATTCCCCATTTAGAGAGACTAACAAGTTATTCATCTTCGGTAATGCTTTTTCTGGTGGATAATCTAACAGCAGATTGCTCACAGTTAGAATATTCCCCAAGTGCCAGACAGGTTCAGGAAGATTTTATAGCAGTGTTCCTGCACGCTGCAAGGTGACACCATGTGGCTCACAGTTGACCCTGAAGTATGGAGCAGAGCTGAATACAAGCACCACCTCTGTGCACCGACATCATTTTCTTGTTCGACTCTTTCTGCACCTTCAGACACCAAGAACAAGAGGCACCAGTGTGAAGATCTCTAATTAGGGACCTTCTTAGATAGTAAAAGAGGCACAAGGCCAAAAAGGAGAAAAAGCATGAGTTGCTTGCAGTGAAATATCATGATCACATCCCCGAATGTTCTGCACCTGTTGCAATGAAGATAAGGCCATTAACTGCATCGTGTCCACAATAGTTTATAAATAAAAAAAAGAGAGCCACTCTGAAGGAGTCAGGCGTGACTTTGGCTTGTTGTTTGAGAACCCAACCGTTTTCAAGAGGTCACTCGTCGTACGGTGGTGGTCTACGACTTACTGTAGCGAGCCCACATTTAAGGTCGAGGTAGGGGAAAACTGGTATCCAAACCTCCAAAGATGGACAACAACCTCCACCATCACTTTTATGAACACTTGAGAGGTGCCGGTGAGGCCAAAGTTGAGCACAGCACACTGAAAATGCCACTGGTCAACCATGAACCACAGGTAATGTCTGTGGGAGTGCAGGACAGGCACATGAAAGTATGTGTCTTGCAAGCCAAATTTACAATCAAGTCGCCCAGATCCAAGTAAGACAAAACCTGGGCCAGTGTGAGCAATTTTAATGTGTTCTTTTGCAGGAAAGCACCCTTAGGGCTAGGATCTACAAGAGAATGAAAGCCTCCACCCTTCTATAGCCTGAGGAAGCAGCAGGAGTAAAACCCCATTCCGAGGCCACCACCCTCTCAATGGGCCATTTCAGCAGCAGAGTTTAACCACTTGAAGTAAGAGGGATAGGTGGCTCCTCTAAAAGCTACTCTGATGTGGGAGGAAGCTCTTGTGGGTTGGAAAGAAACCGAAGGGAATAGCTGTGCTGGACAATCTGGAGGACCCAGATCGGATGTGATGGACCTTCACCCTGGTAGAAAATGTCAGACCCTGCCTCGCATAGGGTGGTTGCGAGCTGCTAAGGACTAACTAGAGTGATTTGGAGGCTGATGCCGCAGGGGAGCGGGACTGGAAAGATCGGTGCAGGAACCCAGCCATGAAAGCACTGAGGTGACTGCAGCAAGAGAGTTGGGGGACTGGTGTTTCCTATATGCTAAACTTCTAGTGTAGCGTGGGAAGGGTCGAAACTTCAGAAGGAACTGTCTGGCAGGGGTCGGAAGAACCAAAGAATGCGCTGTGGCTAGGCTTCCCTTAAACCCCTTCACGGCAGAATCCGTTTTTTTTCTCAAATATGTAGACACAAATCAGAAGGCATATGCAAATCAAATAAAAAAAGTATTTAATCGGATCTTTCATAGATATCCATAAAAGAGCATATGTACAAAGTTAATTAATAAGTTAAAAAGATAAAAAGAAACATCAATAAATAGCAATAGGATATATGTACATAAGATGATCATAATAATTGGAACCTCTAAAAATGTGCATGCCTGACCAAATAGTAATTTGATCATCTAAAATATTAGCGGTATATAGACAGAGACAGTGGTTAATGCCAAAAGGGTTCGCACATCCACTCCAATGGGTAAACATAATTTAAGCAGGCATGGGAAATGAGTGCCAACTTCGTAGTAACATCCAACTACCAAGGATGTCGATGATTACTGACTGAAGGATTAGTCAGAGATAAATATAGCTTAGAGGTACCAAGGCACACCAAAGGTAGTCCATAGTGTGTGTTCATCCAAGTGGAAATAATAAGAACCAAGTCCAAAAGCACAATATTGAGATTGAAGAAAGTTTATTCTTGTTGAAGCAAAAATCAACCAAAGGTACAGCCGACACTTGTTTCGTCACATAGACTATCAAGGCTGCAAATTAAATTGACAACAAAAAAAGAAACAAAATGAACAAAAGGTTGATAACAGGGAATTCTGTTCTTAATGGCGTCACACATTTAGAAAAAGAGTGAAACAGGGAAGGTCTATAGAGGGATACAGATATCTGGATTGATGACCGAAGTGTCCATAACTGGTGCGAGAGTGATAAATTAACAAAAATAAGTGAAACAATTCTCACAGAAGAGAGTGGTTGGCATGCAAAGCACGTGTATAGTGAAAAAGGAGTATTCCAAAACACCTGGATTGAGACTGTGTAGTTGAAGATAGTAGCCATACCAATTAGTGGTAAAGAAAAATAGTGAGAGAAAAACAAGAATTGGTAAACCTACCCAATGGTTTAAAGTAGACGTAGGTAAGGATGGAGTAGGTGCCAATCAAGTACCAAAATAAACCAGTGTTGCATCAAATATCGAAATTGTAATGTTCCAAAGTCGAACCTTTTAACAAGGTGACATATCCGGGAATGTCACTAGATGCAAAGACCATGATACGCCTAAAAGAAATAGCAGTAATAAAAAGTAAAACAATAACCCAAACAATGCAAATAGGAAATTGAATGGGTCAGCGCGGAGGGAAAATGGTAGAATATATTACTAAAGATGAACAGAAAACGAGGGGGGGGTATATCAAATAATAAAACCACAAAGCAAAGACTCAAAAAGGACACCATTCCATATGTAATGAGCGAGAGAAGTAAACATAGGTTGCCCTCATCGGGCGATAGCAATGGAGTAAAATGAAACAAAGTCACGAAACGGTAACCAAGATCTTCGCAGGAAGCACTCCACAGAAAACGGTTGTGCCCCGTGGTCTATTTTTACTAAGAATAATAATAATGTATGCAAGTGTGACGCCGATCACAGAAAGTGTTAGTGAAAGTGGTCGTGCCGTGTAGGTTTTTAAGACTAACTAAATAGTAGTAGGCATATGGCAATAGTGAGCAATGCCCTTAAGAAAATAGGGCACGTGGGGTTAAAAAAGAAAAGAAAAAAGCACGCACAAAGGCTGCGGCTGAAATGCCAAAGCCACCTACATTGTCGTATTTCTCCTTAGGCATAAAGGAGAAAAAAGCAAAAAAAAAGTAATAAGCTACGCAATCCCCTGAGGTCTGTAGAAAGCCCCGATCCAAAGATCGTCACATTGAGGGTGTAAAGAACTTGGGGCACATCAGAATAAACTGTAGGATTTTCTCAATTGGTGATCAGGAGTGAGATCAACCCCGAGGCCCTTGCAACTCCTCTTTAAATAAAAAGTAGCAGGATGGTGTCCAGTCACGCTTCCCCTTATTGAGTTTACTCTTTGGTTTGGACTTTGACGAAGAAAGACCTCCTGTGGGATAGGCTTCGAGGGAGGAAACAGGTCTGCGCCCTTGGCTTGGAACAGGACTTACACAAGGTCTGCGACTTTTTTCGATGTTGACCAACATACAGTTTTGCTTCACTGGCTCAGATAACCTTCGGGTGCATGAGCTCAAATTCATCACATGACTTGGAGTTGTGCCCCAAGACCACACCTTTTTTGGCCATATCGCCGACATCTGCTTTCCACAGTCACAACAAGATCTGAACCAGGTTGCTTTAGGTGGGGACATCATTCCCTTGGACATTGCAATTCAATTTGAAAAAATTGTCAAACCAACAAAAAAGGGAACAGAGCTCTAGATGCGAGTTCAAAGGCTCGGACAGAAAAGAACGGAAGACAGTGTGGTGCTTATATGCAGCTCTGCAGAACAAAGTGAATGCAGAGCTGCACTGCACGCAGGAGTACCATACTTAAATATTTTGGATCCAGCCTGGTGCCCGAGGAATATTTTAAAGATGAGAAATCTGTGGTTAGAAGTATCTATCAGAAATTGAGGGATAATATATAGCCAGACAAGAGTCTGAAAGTCTGGCTGTGAGGGTTTGCCAGTGATTGATAACACAAATGCCTTACTATTTGTTTCTCTGTTAATTATTTATTAGCAAATCTTTCATCAAAGGTAAGGCAAATGTATCCAGATCTGAGATAGTGTTATCTTCTAAGGCAGGGTAGTGAATTCAAATAAACTTCAAACCACATGATTTAGTTTCAAACAGAACTAAACTAGAAAATGCATCTTAAGACAACTATTCAAATACAAGTATTTGACTCTTTGGGTTGATCTAATATTATAGCACAGTCTTAAGTGCGTAACAGATATAAATATATTTCCTTGTGTCAAGTTGCCGACAGAAGTGCCCCTCTGCTTAGTCCAGTGGCAAGGTAGTTTGTTGGTTACAGATGAGAAAAGTAGATCATCCCTAAGTAAGGTGTCATATGAGATAACTGACAAAACCCTGTGTCAAACTATGCCCCAATGAAATCTTAAATAGTTTTATCTTTAACTCACTTAAAGAAGTGGGATGATGAAAGTTGCCTAATGAAAACTCTTTTACAGTTCAAAAATACATTTCATAAAGAAATATTTATTACTAACATGTTCGAGATTCAAGGTTAGAAAGATTCAACTCCCCAATTAAAGCCCATAATTCAAACACAAAATTGAGACTGTGGCCCCACATACAATGACTTGATAGCTTTGATGAAATTAACTGAAAATTTAATCCAGAATATCTGAACTGTTAAGATTAAAATTAGGAAATACACTTATTTCTCAACCTGTATGTTTACAGAATGCAGTCCCTTTTAAGAGAAGGACTTCAATTCGTCAACTGCTAAAGACCTGTGGATGGTTGCCTAGAGGGATGGAAGGAGAGTGTCAATACCAGTGACTGGAAGCACCTCTGCAGCAGCAGTTGTGGCAATAGCCTGTGACAGTAAAAAGAGGGCCTATTATTGAATAAACTTTATTAGAGCATACGAAGAAAGACAATGCTTAAAATCCTGAGTGGTGAAATCGCCAAACATCAAGCGGTGTAAAGGGTGCATATACTGTAAAACTAAATTACGAGTTTTGGTCTTAGTTTGTGAAAAGGAAAGATAAGCTAGAGTAGGCCTGTTAATGGTGTGATCCAAAATAACAAAGTCCTCAAATAATAATAAAAAAAAAAGTCTCAAACAAATTAAACCCTAGTCAGCCGTGGCCAAAATTTATGATCATCCACATTAGCAGCGTAAATGAGACAAAGACGTCTATGCCTCGAAAGTTACAATGAACAACCACCTAGGGGAGCTGCCGTAGCTTGTAGAAACGTACACATTGCAATTTTATGGTTGAAGAGTATTGTCACTTATCAAGTATTAAAGGGTTATGATGTGACCCATCATTTCTTTCCAATTTCTCTGGAAATTATTTTTCAGCATAACAGATGTGTAAGCAGAGAAGGTCGGGTCTCTGAATCTCATAATACAAGGCTAGCTTATTTACAGTGTGTAAACCAGTCACAATTCAGCTGAGAAGTTGCCATTCCAAAACAAGAATAGGCAAAGCCATTAGGTCTTGGCTACGAGAGCTAGTGGCAAATTCTTTTAGACATGTTGTACAGCTGAGCGGCTGATGAGCAGTATGGCTTATAGTTAGGGGAAGCAAGTAATATGATACAGCGGATGGGAGGGAGAGTGGATGTGGGCAAGCAACAACGGTGTATGTGGGGCAAGTAACAAACATCATGGGACAGGGGCAAGCAAAAAACAACCTGGGACAGGGACAAGCAAAAATCAACCTGGAGCAAGGGCAAGCAAAAATCAACCTGGGACCAGGCAAGAAACAAAACGCAGGACGAGGGCAAGCAACAAAACGCAGGACGAGGGCAAGCAACAAAACGGGGGAATGGGGCAAGCAACAAAACGGGGGAATGGGGCAAGCAACAAAACGGGGGAATGGGGCAAGCAACAAAACGGGGGAATGGGGCAAGCAACAAAACGGGGGAATGGGGCAAGCAACAAAACGGGGGAATGGGGCAAGCAACAAAACGGGGGAATGGGGCAAGCAACAAAACGGGGGAATGGGGCAAGCAACAAAACGGGGGAATGGGGCAAGCAACAAAACGGGGGAATGGGGCAAGCAACAAAACGGGGGAATGGGGCAAGCAACAAAACGCGGGAATGGGGCAAGCAACAAAACGCGGGAATGGGGCAAGCAACAAAACGCGGGAATGGGGCAGCAACAAAACGCAGGACTGGGGCAAGCAACAAAACGCAGGGCTGGGGCAAGCAACAAAACGCAGGACTGGGGCAAGCAACAAAACGCAGGACTGGGGCAAGCAACAAAACGCAGGACTGGGGCAAGCAACAAAACGCAGGACTGGGGCAAGCAACAAAACGCAGGACTGGGGCAAGCAACAAAACGCAGGACTGGGGCAAGCAAAAAAACGCGGGACTGGGGAAACCAACAAAACGCGAGACTGGGGAAACCAACAAAACGCGAGACTGGGGAAACCAACAAAACGCGAGACTGGGGAAACAAACAAAACGCGGGACTGGGGAAACCAACAAAACGCGGGACTAAAGCAAGCAACAAAACGCGGGACTAAAGCAAGCAACAAAACATATGACAAAGCAAGCAAGAACGCAAGACAGGAGGGCAAGCAACAAGGAGCACTATGGAGGGTGGTTGAGGAAGCAAAAACAAAGGACGAGAGGAGGCAATCAACATTACAGACAGTGAGTGGTGGCAAGCAACAAAAGCCAGTAGGTGGGGCCATGCAACAACACATGCAGCAGGTGGGGCCATGCAACAACACAGGCAGCAGGTGGGGCCATGCAACAACACAGGCAGCAGGTGGGGCCATGCAACAACACAGGCAGCAGGTGGGGCCATGCAACAACACAGGCAGCAGGTGGGGCCATGCAACAACACAGGCAGCAGGTGGGGCCATGCAACAACACAGGCAGCAGGTGGGGCCATGCAACAACACATGCAGCAGGTGGGGCCAAGCAACAACACATGCAGCAGGTGGGGCCAAGCAACAACACAGGCAGCAGGTGGGGCCAAGCAACAACACAGGCAGCAGGTGGGGCCAAGCAACAACACAGGCAGTGGGTGGGAGCAAGCAACAACACAAACAGAAGGTGTGGGCAATAAACAACCTGGACAGAGGGCAGGGCAAGCGACAACTCAGACAGTGGGTAGGAGCAAGCAACAGGGACAGAGAGTGGGGCAAGCAACAACATAGAGAGTGAGTGGGGCAAGCAACAACACAGTGAGTAGGGCAAGCAACAAAACAGAGGGGTTTAAAAGCACTAGGATAAGAGAGTGACACAGGGGAGCACATGAGGAAGACGGTCTGCAAACAGATGCATTCTTATGGAATGCTTTAAATAAGAAAAAAGTAGCTCTGAAAGTGTGAGCAGTGGAAGGACACAAGTGCTTGGGCATGCTCCAGGGGAGGGAAAAATACACGACAAGGAAGTAAAGCCATCACACACTAACCCAAAAGAAGCAAGGAAATAAGAGTGACAGTAAAGCCACCAATGGTAAGCAATGTCTCGCAGGCTGTCTCAGGAAAGACCTAAAAACATAGTTTGCAAAATATGAATGACTTTATTGCTCAAAATACTTAAAATAGGTAAAATGGCATTTGTCCAAAGTAATGTTTTCCCCTGAATGTTATGCTCAACTCCTGCAAAAAAAAAAACAGCCTTACCTAGATTCTCTCCGGCCCTCTGAATAGTAGCTATTTTATGATAAATAATAATCGCTACTGCTTTTGGCATCCAGTCGTTAATAAGGAAATTAGCTTTGGAAGGTTTTACTGACAGATTTGGGTCCTGAAACCGAGGAGAATACTGGTTTGAAGGAGGAATATGAGGGGCACAAAAGTCACATTGCAAAGCTGGACAAAAAGGGGTCCTCTCCCAAATACATTAACAAAAAAGGGTCAAAGATCTCCTAATAGTCATGAGTCATCTGAATCAGATACTTTTTGGATCTGACTGACTCAATGACCATGACTGTTGAACATCTCTAGTACTCTCAGCAAGTCGCTTCAAAACAAGGTTTTGTAGCAAATGTTTCATCTGCTCTTTATTTCTCTTCTAAACTTCGTGTACTTAAGACTGAAATAGCAAGGTCCTGGTAAAAGATCTAGCAAAATGACACATATCCAGCAATAAATTACCCAATAACAGTACGTTAGTTTTTAAAAGCTGTCAAGAAAAGATAGAAAAATAATGATGTTTTGCATGTGTAATTTTGATTTCATGGGTTGTATGTGTTTATATTGTTTTAACATTGTTTGTGCAAGTCGTCTGTACATCCTTGATTGTTTTAAACCATTATGGTATGAGGATGATAAAGTCTAAACATACAAGTATTGCTCAGAAACAAATATAAAGTTAAGTGTAAAGATACACAATACCCAATACCCACAGAAGATAAATTGGTAAAAAAAAGGTAAGACTTCACTTTACGTAAAATCCGTTTTACAATAATTCCCCAGTCTATCAAGGCAGAACTGTGCTGGGTCTACTGAATGTGTTCTTAGCCAAAATGCAGTTGAGTTACCCAGGTAAGGACATCAGTTATTCTACATTTTTTTTTTTATATAAGTACATTCTACGATTGATCTTCAGTTGAAAATATGATTGTTTCTTTCCCTTTCAGCACCTACCTAATCCAAGTTCAATATTAACTCATCTCCTTCATAAACAACTATAATTTCTGAGAATTTTCTATTAATTGACATCCTCCCTCAATGACCTCATGAGTTTCTCATTTATAAGAATTCTAATAGAGGTCTGCAAGGACAACATGTTGAAAAAGTAAAAGAAAAAGAAAGCCGCGGCCAGTATTATCTATAAATCAAAACTTATCAAGGTGGTTAGGAACAAAGCAGGAAAAATCAACAGATCATCTAATCTCCAAAAAACACAAACAAGAAAAAATATAAAATTATTGATAAATACCATAAAGTCAACAAACAAGTACACAGAGAGCTACAGAAAAAGTTGGCGTACACTTGAAAAAGAATCAGAGCTCATTCAAGAACTCAAACACAACCCACAGATCACATTATGATAATCATCAAACTTATAATTAATGTCTCATGTCCTGGAGAAATTAGGGTCCCGGCAAACAAGGTGTAGTTCCATTCAACTTTACCAAACCAAAAGGTTCCTTCGACAAATGTCACAAAAGTTCAATATGCAGGTTCAGACTTAAGAATTTACAAAACATACCACAATTGCAGGAAATGTTCAATCAGAGACTATTTGACATGCAAAATCACCTATGTCAGATGCATTTATGATATTGTCTCTCAAAATGTTAACACCATCACATCTCTAAAGATGAGAATTCAAGAGGAACACTGATGAAACAGATTAACGCTGTTTACAAAAACACGAACACAGGAGAGACTTCCAATTCTTTGCCACTGAAAATACTCTAAAGAACACAAGAGACTTAATTTACCACTGAAAGTACTCTAAAGAACTCAAGAGACGATCAAGAACTTGACTTAAATGAGACCATTCAACATGACTTAAACAAATATGTAGAAATTTATTATTGGGTACTATGATAAATACTGTGTGACATATCTGTTGCAGGTTCTGCAAATTGTATTTTAGAAAAACAATATTATTTAGGATCTAACAGTAGATTTTCTTGAATATAACAGCGGTACACAAGCTCAGTATGTGATGCCACAGAGATAGAGTTTGGCCTTAGAAGACAAAGTTACGGATGTTTCTACTTTTAATTCATTAACTTCTTTCAAGTATGACCAATGAGATTTAAGTTTGTACTGAAACATTTATAGCCAGAGCTTTAGGGTGCTAAATTTTACTACACACAAAACTACTAGCATTTTAAATCATTTTCAACTGCCCTAGATTCATAATTTCTTCATTAAGGCTACACAGTCTAGTGTTGCACGGATGCATCATTAACTAATATTCCATGTTTAGATATGCAGCATGACCGTAAGAATATTCAAAATATGAGGCCATAAAGCACTGCTTTGTGCTCAATCTACATATAAAAAATGTATTTCGGTGCATCTATTTTTGGGGATTATGATGACACTATGTTTACTTTCTATGGACACCTCAGTTCAAATTAAGTGCATAATCAGTAACAAATATCAATCTGAGTTCAACAGTGTTTGGCCCCAGGACACCAGTGACAAATGACATAAATTTTCACAAATGGTGCACAGTAACACCTGAACGCCTGTAGCCCCTCGAAAATGTTCTTCCAGGAGTAAACGTCAGTGCCTCCCTCTTGCTGAGATAGTTCTTTGCATTACTGGGAACAAGCGAGGGATGGACCCAGTATTAAGTATTGATAGAATGTGGTAAAAGCGTCTGCCTCTTCTAAAAGGTATTGGACAGGATGTGGTAAAGGACTACATTTTGTTTTTCCCTACTATTCAATGGATAGCAAATGCTAGGGTCACCATCTCCTTTTATAGGCAACACAAAGATTTTCTTTTTCTATTTACTCACTGAACGCGTCCTCTCATTATTGCTTTCTTAGGCAAACGTAAATGAGGTGATTTGGCAAGCGTGTGAGGCAACTGATCCAGGAGGCCTGGAAGATCGCAGATTGCTATGCAAACTCATTTTAATGATTGCTACAAATGTCATCTAAATGTATCGTTCAGAATCGTTAAAGGAACTGTGGAGGGATGAAGACAGTAAACTTCATCATTACCGTTAGAAATGGGGTCTTTGGTTGGCAGCCAGGTTACCCCCTGTCCAAGCTAGGACCCTCACTCTAGTCGGGGTAAAAGACAATCCACTTGGTAGCTTGGCACAAGCAGTAGGCTTAACTTCAGAGTGCTGGGTGTATTTGTACCAACACACACAATAACAATGAAAAAAACTACAAAATGACAACACAGGTTTAGAAAACTAGTAAATATTTATCGAAACAAAACAAGACCGAAATGACAAAAATCCACAATAGACAAGTCAAGTTATCAATTAAAAAACAAAAAGATTCTTCACGTAGTTTTAAACACAATGCTAATGCTGTTAGCGTGACAATGTACCTGGGTGCGTCAAAAATAACCATGCATGGGCGAGTGTGCGTCAAAAAGGACTTGCGATGCATCGATATCACTCAGGAGCAAGACCTTGTGTCGTTTCTCCTTCAGTCGAGTCGGCGTGCGTCGTTTTGCCTCTCAGCAGGAGAGCAATGCGTCGATTTGGTCCGCACTCTCGGGTCCGGGCAGGCCTTGTGTTATTTTTTCACGCCCAGCGATGGCTGCGTCAGAAATTCAGCCGCACGATGATCCGAAAACCACGCAGCGCAGTTGCGATCGCACCGGTCTCCGTCAGCGATGCTGCACGTCGTTTCTCCAACCGCAGGTGTCTATCTTCCGGTCGCGTTGCAGGCGAGCATCAATTTTCAGCAGCAAAGCCGGCGGCATGTCGATTTTTCAGCCGCAGATCGGAATTGCGTTGATCTTTTCCCCGCACGGCGGTCAGTGCATGGATTTCTCACTCTTGGGCTGCCAGCTTCTCCTTTCAGGGTCCCAGGAACTGGATGGGCACCACTTGGCAGAGTAGGAGTCTCAGCAGAGGCTCCAGGTGCTGGCACAGAGAAGTCTTTGCTGTCCCTGAGACTTCAAACAACAAAAGGCAAGCTCTAAATCAAGGCCATGGAGAGTTCTTCACAAGAAGGAAGGCAACACAAAGTCCAGTTTTTGACCTCTAGCACAGGCAGAAGGAGCAACTGCAGGATAGCTCCACAAAGCACAGTCACTGGCAGGGCAGCTCTTCTTCCTCAGCTCTTCTCCAGGCAGAGGTTCCTCTTGGTTTCCAGAAGTGTTCTAAAGTCTGTGGTTTTGGGTGCCCTTCTTATACCCATTTTGCCCTTTGAAGTAGGCTTACTCCAAAGGAAAGTCTCTCTTGTTTGTGAAATCCTGCCTTGCCAAGGCCAGGCCCCAGGCACACACCAGGGGGTTGGAGACTGCACTGAGTGAGGGCAGGCACAGCCCTTTCAGGTGTGAGTGACCACTCCTACCCCCCCTCCTAGCACAGATGGCTCATCAGGAAATGCCGACTACACCGAGCCCCGTTTGTGTCACTGTCTAGTGCAGAGGTCTTCAAACTGGGGGGCGGGCCCCCCTAGGGGGGCCTGAAGTGATCCCAGGGGGGGCCCCAGACTCTGGCCAAAATAAATATTATACAGATAACAGGCCTTTGTTTTAAGCAGAGGCATGTTATTTCAGTTTTAAAAAGGTAACAGTACTTAACTGCAATGTTTAAATAGGTTTAGACATATTTAAACATTGCCATGTTCATAAAATAGTTGTGAAAAATTCTAAGGGGGCCCAGTGATTTTTATTTTTCAACTGGGGGGGCGCGGCATTAAAAAGTTTGGAGACCTCTGGTCTAGTGTGAGGTGCAACCAGCCCAACTGTCAAACTAACCCAGACACAGAATCCACAAACAGGCAGTCACAGAAATGGGTTAAGCAAGAAAAGGCCCACTTTCTAAAAGTGGCATTTTCAAACACACAGTCTTAAAATCAACTTTACTAAAAGATGTATTTTTAAATTGTGAGCTCAGAGACCCCAAACTCCATGTCTATCCGCTCCCAAAGGGAATCTACACTTTAATCATATTTAAAGGTAGCCCCCATGTTAACCTATGAGAGGGACAGGCCTTGCAACAGTGAAAAACGAATTTAGCAGTATTTCACTGTCAGGACATATAAAACACATTACTATATGTCCTACCTTAACCATACACTGCACCCTGCCCTTGGGGCTACCTAGGGCCTACCTTAGGGGTGTCTGACATATAAGAAAAGGGAAGCTTTAGGCCTGGCAAGTGGGTACACTTGCCAAGTTGAATTTACAGTTTAAAACTGCACATACAGACACTGCAGTGGCAGGTCTGAGACATGATTACAGACTTACTAATGTGGGTGGCACAACCGGTGCTCAAGGCCCACTAGCAGCATTTTATTTACAGGCCCTGGGCACCTCTAGTGCACTGTACTAGGGACTTACTAGTAAATCAAATATGCCAATCATGGATGAACCAATTACATACACATTTTTTATAGGAGCACTTGCACTTTAGCACTGGTTAGAAGTGGTAAAGTGCCCAGAGTAACAAAAACAGCAAAAACAGAGTCCAGCACACATCAACAACCTGGGAAACAGAGGCAAAAAGTTAAGGGAGACCACGCCAAGGATGAAAAGTCCATTTCTCAAAGCAATCTCACCTGCTGCATTGAATCTACACCTGCTGCAGGAATAATGCTGTGGTTTAGATACTCCAACTAATCAGATAATATACATTTTAGTAGGCTTCCCATCATAATTATAATATAAAGATAGCCAGAACCAAATTGATCCTCATGAGGGTGCAAAAAAAAAAAATAATAATAATTCTGGATTCTTAAATTAAATAGTGTGCGAAAGTTAAAATGGGGCACTTAATGGATTACACTGTAGTGCTAAAACAGACAAATGTGCAGTGTGTCAGGCCATGAACAGCATTTCAGGAATCTGCAAACCTCAGCTTTGAATGGCCAAGTCTAAGAACATTACACCGGTGGGGTAACCAAGGTGTAAACCTGGGCCCACCACTGTTCCATCAAGGAGATTGCTACACATTCAGGACCATCCAATGTGGATTATTTTTCAGCATTGTCTAGTTCAACATTTTAACACACAATGGTACAAAAGATGGATCCACTGGTTATAAAAAACAAAACAAATGCATTGGTTTGCTAAAAAAGATTACGATACAGTTCTCATCAATCCCTTCAACATGATTTTCTATTTGTGATTTTGTTGTGCATGCTAGAAGAGAAAAAACACTCCATTAACCCCGTCCTTTCTACCTCCCAGTGAAAAATAGTTAATGTATGAGATATAGAATGTTGTATTTAGAAGAAAGCAAGCCAGCAGAATATCACTTACAACTGAGATGCAGATAATAAGAGATACACTTTCATGAGTATAGGTGGTCTTCAGATGGGGGTGGTTCTTGGGTTCACTGCGTTGCACCTTTGGAATCATCTCTTTTGAGTAAGAGAACAGCCTTTCAAACCATTAAGTACATTTTCATATATTATGTGCGTTTCACTAAGAAGTACTTTAGGATATAAGACCTTAAAATATGCATGTTTGCATTATTTGAAACCCAAGAGAGCCCCCTTGAAATAACTGTTACCTGGAGTATCCAATCTGTCTTGTCAACATGAACTTGCATGCACGGTCCCCACCCTATTTGAATTACGTTCCAGCATTTTCCCGCTACAGTGCATCAAAAGCGCTTGTTTTTTTCAAACCTGCCACTTCTTCACATGAAATATAACAGAACTGTCTAATAAATAGTAGGAAAGCCAGCAGCTTTAATGTCCTATTGACTGCTGACAGAATCTGCGCATGGTCCTTCCTGCATGGGTTCCAGTTCGGCAGTGGTCGTACCTGTACTGGCCGACTGTAACAAGCAAGGGAGCTGCCATGGCTTACTGCAACGGCCACAATAAAAGTTGAGTTCCGGTGTGAAGAACATTTTAAGAGTTAAAGTATACAGCAGGAAACAGGCAGGAAGCATCAACATTGTTGATGACGGGCCTGCCTGAGCAGAGTTAGCAGGGTCAGCAAAACAAGGAGGGGCAGACTAATGAGGGGCCCGCTTCACTGGGCAGAAGCTGCACTAACCCTTGCATACACTGGTGCCCTCTGGCCCACCATACCTTGCCTTGCTCACTCACAGGCCTTTGGAGAGTCCATCTGTACCAAGGCTGTTGCAAAGAAGTATGTGCGTGTTTTTATTTTCTTTTCAAAAAGAGTTATCTCAAATAACTATAGCTCGTGCCCTAAGGGAACTATAACCTGCGCCCCCTACAATGCACAGTTTTTTCATCAAACTTTTACTGCAAATATTACAATGATATCAATTATATTATCAAAGATGCCATGAGTGACGTAATTTGTGGGGCAATTTTCAGTGTATGTCGAGGGCGCAAGTGACAGTTACCTTAGGGCACGAGTGATAGTTACTTGAGATAACTCTTTTTGAAAGAAAAGAAAAAAAAAACGCACACATACTTCTTTGCAAGTGAATTTCTATGGTTTTGTACGTTTAAAATGTTAGCCTAACTATAATGTCCCTGTAACCTTTGGTTTTTCAAGTGAATTTCTATGGTTTTTTAATTCTATTTCCTAACTATAACGTCCCTGTAACCTTTGTTTTTTTCAGTGACTTTCGATGATTTTTGTTAACATATAGTAGTTTTCATTACTATACGTTGATCCAACCACCCAACTAAAGCAGGAAATGCCCACAGATACACCCACACTAGAGCTCTTAACCTTTAGTGTGCACATCTGAGACTTTAACCACTAGGCCAGAGATGACTCCTTGAGGGTAAAAAGACTTCAATATTACAGCACTACGAATGTTTAACAACGAACACTCTAGAAAATAAACAGACATGCTGCCAAAGAATACTAGAATTTGAACCTTCAGCCTACTGAGTGACAGCACAAGCCCTTGACCATTAGGCCAGAAGTGAGTCTGTTCTGCTCCGCATCCAAATGCAACTAACATTGGGACCAAACATCTTGCTAGTCTGACTCTTTGAAGTCATTGTATGAAGAGACCGCTCTTCCATTCCTTTGTGGGATGAGAGGGAGAGAAAGAGGGAGAGGAAGAGAGAAAAAGAGGACTGCAAGAGGCTCAAGGCCCTGCAGTCCTAGCTGGCTCCCTGCGTCCTGCAGAAGCCGGCATTGTCCCCAGAAGCAAGGAGCTGCTTTAGATAGCAGTTCCCTGCTTTTGGGAGCAATGTTATGACCTATTTCCCTAAACGTGTATTTGTGTGCAGGGAAACAGATGAAAACTTCACTTTCTGTAAGTGAGAGCTGTTTGGCAGCTCTGACTTGGTGGGAGTTGTCAATACTCCTGTCAGGTCAGTGCAAACAGCTATGTCCCGGGGGTGGGCACCCCGGGACATAGCAGGGGCCAGCCCTGGTGGGAGGCAGTCCTCAAGGCCATCAATGGCTCCTTGAGGGGGGCCACGCAGCCCACGTCGAATGTAAATAGTCCCAGGGAGGTGGTAGTCCCCAGGTACCCGGGGTCTGCAATGGACCCCTATCTTTTTCAAAATTAGCTCCAGGGAGGGGCTGCAGGGGGACTGCTAGGCCATCCCACATTAGATTTAAAAGATGTGCCCCAGTGAGGGGGGGGCGGTACCCAGGGCTGGGGGGGAGGGGTGAGGGTTGGGAATAAGGGTGGGGGAGGGGTGGGCTTCAACCATGCAGTTGCTGAAGGGGGCTGACCAAGGGCACCTGTGTATTATTTGTATTTATTATTATACAGTAATTACAATCTGGAAATACGGCTTAGGCTGTCTCTTACACAAGACTTACAAATCGGTCAGTTCTATACTTTTAACCTCTTTTGCTACAGGAGCAAGAAGGCCTGTTTACAAAACAGCTCACTCGCCCTTTTCTGGGAAACCCGAGCACACCCTCGAATGACTCTGGAACAGATATAAAACAGTGGATTGCATTCAGTTTCAGTACACAACGCTTATGTGGATTTATCCAGACAGTTGTCTTACCTTAGGCTGGCTCCTGCGACCAGGAAGTGCACAAGTGATGAGCAAAGAAAAAGAGAAGGAAAAAAAAAAAAAGAAATGCGTTACCAAAGATGTACCCCCACATTATCACAGCCACAGAATAAACCATTGTCATTGAGGCACGGTGTACACCTTTTTTTTGCAGACATGTTAAAAAATAATGACCAGTGATATCGCTGATTATGTAAATAAGGGTGTAATTAATGTCTGCTTTCCTCATTGCCTGGAGTCTTATCACTTTTCTGACTTTTAGTCACTTAAAATTTGTTTGATATATTTTTATTGCTCGATTCTTAAAAACACATGAATTAAATCCGCAATTCCAGTCCCCAAAAAAACTAATCCATGTGCTTTGTTTTTTTTTTTAAATCTGAGATTAGTGCTGGTTTAAAAGGCTACATTTAAAAGAAAGGTATCACTCATCGATGGAGCAACTGAAGTCTGTATTGAGACTAACAAGGTCCATGGCACCTAATGTAAACAAAGAAAGTGGGCCAAATCCCTTCTGGCTGGGGACAAAAAGACAACCATTACTGGGGTGCAATGGGCCTCTTACCACCGGCCCTGATGTCAATGCACCTACTGCACGAATAACAGGCACACCCCTAAAAAATGTAAAAACTCCCGGGGGCTGGGCTATATGTGTAGAATCCTTTCCCCATACTTCTCTGGCAAATCTTTCTTCTCAGACATTATCACTGCCAGAACCTACACATCCTGGAAGAATTAAACACCTGCCTTCACAGAATAGAACTACATGGCACCACATTTCTCTTATCTAGCCTTGAAGCCCTGGACCTCAATCAACTAGTCACACGCCCACCTCACTTCTCCAGGGCATACGCTTGAGGAATTCATAAGCCTTAAAGGGTTGATGTCAGTGATATGAAATTTCTCCACTTGGACCTATGACCCACATCAACTTAAACCTTTATAGCACAAAATCTCTTCTCCTGCCCCTTACGCAAATTCACATTGACCAGACCATGTGAAAAATTTTAATTGTACACTTTTCATAAAGACCTACTGGAATGCTAGACCCTCTGATGACAGGGAATAAATTCCACTAACAGCTCTGGGAGAGATTAAATAGACAACATTAACATAATTAGACCCACAGAAATACAATGGGCCCAAGACATCATAGTACTCCAAGTGCATTTTAGATGTTCCAAGCCAAACTAAAAAGTGCTACAAAATCATCCCCATTAATGCAAATAAAACTGTGGGAACTACTAGAGCTTAGCAATTCGAAGGCTGTTCATTGGATTAAAAAAAAACAATAGCCTGTACTCTCTCTTCCAATCAACAACATTCAGTGACACCTCCAGCACACTTATCCCTAGCCCAAAGCTATTCAACCAAAACTCTGGACATTAAACATACTCTGAATAAAAGATACCATTGAACTGGTGAAGTCACAATACCCCCAAATGAACGACACCCATCCCGCCCAAACATGTCTAAAAACATCCTCCTTACATCACCTGCTCTCAACCTGGCCATAGCGAGGATTAACTGAGCTTTCTAAACAGAAGTGTTCTGTAACAAACTATAAAGCTGATAACATAAGCCAATATTCAAGCACCAAATGCACATTGACCCTGATGCTGCTAACTACAGGCCAATTTGACACGGACCATTACAAAAACACTTCTTTGGAAATGCAGACTTCACAAAAATCTCTCATTTCTTCCACCAAAACAACCTTCTCTCAGACCAACAGACTGGTTTCCACCAAATTGCAGTCAACTAATTGGCACTAACTGCAATCTGGGAAGACCTCAAGAGTATAGCAGATTCCAAAGACATCAACATTTGACACCGTGAATAAGCAGCTCTTGCTCCGGAGGCTCAGTGACTGGGGGTCAAAGGCACCATTCTCAACTGTTTTAAGAGTTAGATCAAAGAAGGTGTCCAAATTGTTATACTTGCTGTATTGTGCACCCCATCATGTACTAACCGGGATGGAATTGTGCAAGGGTCAGCAATCAACATATTGATATTTCATGTATATCTGTACACATTCCCAGAAATCATTGATACTTTCAAGCATTCTCGCTACAACTACGCCAATGACATTCATATCAACCTAAAGGTGGAAAAACCATCAGAACTGGACAAATCAGGATCTAGCCTTAAAGTTTCAGGTCAAGAGACGCTTGGAAACCGCAGAATCATAAAAAAGGAGATACTTGCGGAGTGTGGCAGAAACATGATCACACCAGAGTAATGCCTATGGAATTCACACCACTCCAAACATCTAGATACAATTCAAGAAGTCAGTAGGTATCATGAACTCCATCCTGTCTCTCCAGCTACAGATATAACTAGGGACTAAAAGTGCATTCTTCACCATAGGAGTCCTAACACAGGACTCCTATGTCACCTGGGAAACTCTTACTGGGCTTTGGCATCTACAACCCTTGTAATGCCATGCAATGAATGAGCTACCAGGGCATGTGATTAACAAATCAAATGCAATCCAGATTGATGCAGCAAGACAAGTGCTAAACCCAGGCAGGTGGGACCACATCGGCCTTGCAAAAAAGGCATTTCACAGTCCACCGTAGTGATTGAATGGAAAATCCTTTTGTGGAGACCTAGAAATTTAGCCCATGGTTCCTGAAAAAAATAAGAATAATCAGCAGCTACCTTGAGTTTAAAAGGTCCATAAGGATCTGGATGCTCCCAGAAACCTAAGATTATAACTACTAAGTTCAGAAGAACCATCAGACAGTACATGCATGCGGCTATCCTATCTCGCACTCCTCCCATTATACTGGGTTGAGACATGACTCCGCTCTATGTGCTTAGATACTGCAACACTCGACATTCCCTTAACGCCCATTTCTAAACCCTGATGCAACTTCACCCAGCATGCAGTTTAATGTTGTAACAACATTTCAATCATGCACACTAAGGGGTGCCCAGAAACCCATGGCAAATCAAAAACACTGCGCAACCTCACCGGAGGTACTAAGTGCTGCACAAATGATACGCATGGCCAAGCTACTTAGCTAACCACAAGAAGGCGCTTTGGCCCTCGAAGACGTTAGAAAGCGGTATACAAACCCAAAATACAATGTAACATAATTTTCCAGCAGAGTAAATGGGGATTTCTCACTTTTATTTACAAGTCATTAAAGCTGGTCCACATAACCTGGCTATTCAAAGCACTTCAACTGCTTGAAACTGAAATGCCAAATTAGCACAAAACAAGCGAGTCATTTTTAATCCCCTTTGATATTTCTTTGGTTTAAAACCTATTTTCAAATTAGCGCTGCTCTGGTGCACAGCATTGCTCTGGAATGGTGCTACAACTTTTAAACCAAAATGGTGGGTGCTCCACAGAAAATATTTTGAATATCCACATCTGTCTGCTGTGTCTCTGCCTGGGGGAGGGGTGCAGTGTGCGAGCGATCAGGTGGAAGCCTTTATTTATACACAACAATGTGGACATGCGCATCAATGTGCGGAGCAGAGCGTGGGACTTTTGGTATTTTTTCAATTGTAGGAGAGTCATTGATTAACAGCAAAGATCAGTGTAAGAAGTAGAACAAATGTGGAGATTTATGAGAAAATATGCTTTCAGACCAGGAAGGCAGCAGTGAACTTGGGGGAACACTGAGGATGCAATGCTCCAGAGTCCTGGGCTTTTCTTTTACAATTCATAGTTTTCAGGTTTTTAGTTCGGTTGGATCCGCTGAAGCAAACCAGGTCTACAACTACTATTAGAAGTAGCAAACGTGATGTCAGTGCAGGGCACTGGGGAGGGAAATGTCACTTTGTCCAGGACAGTGACAACCTTGAAACAGACCTGCGTTTTCTGTCCTAGATAACAATGGACAAAGTGTTCTTGACAAATGCACCATCACAGAAGAGGGTGCACCTCCAAGTACTGAAAGCACAGTAACCCCTTTGACACCAATGGAGACACATCCATGACATCTCCACAAACAACAAGAACACACAGGCCAGACCCTGGAGTTTGACACCAACCTAGGCAAGCAGCTGGGAGTCTCTAGTGCATGATGGGAATTTTTTTCTGACAGATACTGCTCAAATATGCATTTTAAGGGCAGCAGGTGGATCTGTAGAGAAAACTGTCGTTTCCTGATTCCGCGGCTAAACTAACACAAAGTTCATGCAGAGGGTGTGGCAACAGGACAAACTTTGTCATAAAAAAACACACTACATGTTTTTTTAAAGAATCACTCGGGACTTTCTCTTCAGAGTCGCAGCAAGAATTAAAAAGACATAATAGGGGAAAGAAAATGTTATTTTACAATACACAAAGTATAGTCTTACATCAAAGTTTATTTTTTCATTTGTACCTGATGTATTTATTAAATGATTTCATATAACAGCTGTACGTGCATTCCAGAAGAGAAGAGAGACAGCAACAGGTTTGGTGACAGCTGATAATAAAAGCAGCAACTAGTTGTCCAGTGGTAGTCTACCAGCGGTAACACTTCACCTATGCCAGTGCCTGTCACTATCTCCAATACAAATGTTTAATTCTACAGTTCTGAATCGGCAGGCTGCATTCTGCATCAAAAGGCCTCCTCTATATTCCCAAAACCCTGCACGAAAAGCTCCCTCTTCCTTTCTTTCAAATGACCCTCTCCTTGCTTCCCATCTTCTCTTTGAGCACACCCTAATTTGGTGCTGTAGCACAGGAAACCAACAATCCCCTGTACTGAGATCAAGGGTACCAATAACTTCAAAGTAAACAAGACAACACAATCAAGTTCACAAACCAATTCAGACAAATAGAGAAATCGATTTAGAACCTTTAAGGCAAAGCACCTGAAAAGAAGTAAAGCACAGTTTGCGGTCGACCAGGACCTGGATGCAATTTCTGGGCTATTAAAAAGGAAGGGAAGTTGGATAAACCAAGCAGATTTTCCTAATCAATAGTTTAATGTTTATACTTAGCCTACAACTACTGGGAAAGCTTATTCTGCTTAATCTTGCAGCCACTAGTTCTTCAGGGCAGGCTTCTGGACACCATGTTTTTCTCTATTGAGGTCTCTTGCTGTGCCTAGGCCTCATAGTCAGCTGGGCCCTCTTGGAGATAACAAGTCCTTCTGCTTTTTGGGTCCCTGAAGCAGATACACAAGAAGCCAACCACTTGACTCTTGGAGAGCAGTTTCACTACTTGGGCGTCCAGCAAGATTGAGGAGGCCCAGGGTCCTTGAGTGAGTCCTTGAGTGAGTCCTCTCGCCCTAACCGGAGGTAGAAGCCAGGATTCCTCGTTCAGCAGGACTTTCTTCAGACAGAGTCTTCCCAGATATAAGAATGTTCTGAGGAGGTGGCAGAAGGACCAGATCTGTCTGTCTTGTGCTCTAGCCAGTGATCGGAGGAATTGTACCTCCCAAACTTAATTTGTTCACGGTAATCCCCCCTCATATGAAGATGGTGGGACCTAGCTGCCGCTAAGGTGGCCTTCTTTGGCACTCCCCTTCCTGATGAGGTCAAAACTGCTTTCCCTCCTATTATGGTTTGAGCCTAACTGAAGAAGTCATCCTTGGTATCTCCAAATCAAAAGAGGCATTGTTATGGCTGACCTTTGTTCTGCCAGCTATTCCCGTTCACTCCCAGATAGCTAACCCCCGGCAAGTGGTCAGCAGTTAACACTCATTTGCTATTTCTGAGCCCAGAGGCCTGGTCTTTGACTGGGAGATGTGGTTCAAAGATGTGTATTCAAGCTCTGAAGGTGTACCCGGTGACTGACTGGGGATGTGTTTTCCAGGAGGGGACTGGGAATGAATAGGCAAAGCCCTCTGTCCCCCCACAACCCCAGTATTTCAAAGTCAAAAGCGGCAGCCCAAAAGCTACCATTTGTTTCGCAACTGTTATTAGCTACTCCCAAATTGCTAATCCCTGCTAAAATGCCCGCATTTTACACCTATTGGCCATTTTTGGGCCGAAAGAAAGCAATTGCTTCTGAGCTAGAGCTGTTAACGTTCCCAGCCAAAGATGCGTATTCCAGGTTTAGAGGTGAAATAGGTGTCAGGAATGGTTTTAGGCCAGTATAGGCTCCAGCACCCTCCAGTATTTATTTATTTATTTTTACAAAGTTACTATACTGCTCAAGTTATCAAAACTCTGATTTTGCCATTAAGTCTGATTTGAAAAACAAAGCAGGGAATAACTTTGAAGCATTTTACACCACTTTGTTAAGACCATGTGGAAAATAAAGATCTCAATCCCACCAAGGGCTACTAGCGAAAAGTCTAGTCAGGCCTACACAATGGCATATCTTTGAAGTTTTATTTCACTCTGAAGGCATACTAACCACAGTAAGTATATAATGTGCCATATTTTTATATTAGCACCCAGCCCTGTGGGCTTAGAAACCACTCTTTAGGTGAGAGCTATGAATATATACAAATAGATGTATCCTAGATGTTATTTTCTCCTGTCATGTGTCATTGCAATGCAATTTAACTGTAGCCTAGACAGAGCACATTATAGATTGTGTATATATATACATACATATATATATATATACACACACAAAGCAGCCCACATCTAACACTTACCTTTCCATGTCACAGGTGCACATTAAGCAACACTTACAATTTACTAATAGGGAGATTAAATATACAAAATAAAGAGTTCCAATGTACAGCATGTTTTAGGAGAGAAGAATGGGCACTTTAATACTGTTTAGCAGTGACAAAGTGCATGCACTCCTAAAGCCAGCAAACATGAGTTCCAGAAAAGGGCAAACCAGCTGGGGTAACTAAGCAGAAAATGTGGGTTTTCTACAATCACGATTTACATCATCAGCAGGATAAAAACACACACGCCAGGCTCCTGTCAGTAACACTACGCGCTGCACTGAGGCTCAGTCACTGAGGGTCGGATGCACACAGCCATGTTATGATCACAAACCTTGTGATTTGCAAAATAACAGGATTTTCACCGCTAAATTCTCATGTGTCTAAACCCCATCCGAATTGCAATTAGAAAGAGGCATCCCTTCCTAATTCGGATTCTAAGTAATATTCCTGCCTAATTAATATTCATTGAGCAGGTCATTCTGCAGGCCTCTGTGCGTGGACATTTTGTGATGCAACCCATTAGTACACTTAAGACTGGTCGCAAAAAGTAGGTGCACAGTTTGCAACCACTTTCTGCCCCAAACACCTTTCCCTACACCGACCACACCACGCTGGTGTAATTTGAGAAATATTTGCAAATCCTCAAAAGCCTACTGTAAATGCACAATCACTAGGCATGTTGCTGATGATGGGGTAGTTGGTATGGTGCTCTTCCCTGGGGTATTATCCATTTTCACACAGATCCAGCATCACTTCTTGCCACGGTGCCAATGAGCCCAATGCACCATTGATCAGGCACCAGCCTATAGTTTGGCCAGAAAGTCTGCACGCGCCCTGGTCGAAATCCCGTGGGATTAGCCAGTGCAAACAGCAATCTCTGAAACAATGACAAAGTGTTGGCCTGGGCTTGGCCGGGCTTCCTGCCAGTATCTGCCGGATCACACAGCACTTAAACTTCATCGTGCACTATCCCTGCGGCCTGGTGGCTTCAGCGATCGGTGTTCTCTGCATGTTTTTTTAATGTTCCCTTTGTCTGTACTTTTGCAGCACGGTTACAGCTCTTAAAGAATAGAACGATTCTGCCCAGGGTAGGAAAATGGAAGTCGGTGACTCAAGCATATCCCGAAAGGGGACTCGAAAAATCCTGGGTGCGGGCCAAGTTTCGTGTTAAATGCTGTGTAGATGAATATCTTCATCAACAATCCAGTACAATCTTTGTGACTCATTGTGCATGTGTTTGTTTCATCAGCAGGACTTCTAAAAACAAATTACGCACATTCCCAAAATAAAGCTCTCATACTCAAACGTTTAGAAGTAGGGAGCCTGAAATAGTGTAATTTTTCTTATTAAATTTCGGAAGGTCCATGGAAATTTCTCAAAATTATAATTTTGTAGCGATATGAGGGTTTCTTTGTTATCTCATGTACTTTTTTTTATTCAAGCATGCAGCGAGTGTAAAAAAATAAAATTAAAAAAAAAAAAAAAAAGTCTCACAAGGTTCAAACAGGAACCTTGGTCAAACAGGGAGGCATTTTCTGTGTGTCCCGGTCTTTAAGTAAGTAAGAAGTTTACTGTATGGTTAATCAAACTCTTAACAAGTGGAGGTCATTCCAAATAAAAAAGTACAATAACTCATTCATATCGAATTGACTAAAAACGACATAAATTCAGGATAGTTATACAAAATATGATTTGAAACTGGAAAGGCAAAATGCTGTGCGAAAATGGTCAGCATACGACTTTCATTAACGGAGGAAACAAGTGCAAACGAGGCAAGTCAAGTGAGCAAAATATTGTACTTTAAAGTGAAGCGTACCAAAAAAATCTCTATTATAGCCACTATCCAACAGTCACTTAACTGCTCTAAAAAGACCACCGAGAAGGCACATAAGTTCAAAACCATTAGGCAGAGTATACATTTTAAAGCAGAAAAAGAAAATAAGAGATTGACCAAGAATAAGAGTGCAAATCGTCACTGTGTAGTTTTTTTTCTAATAAAACAGAGAACAAGTGCAAATCGAGGCAGATTCAAGGGAGCATAATCTCATACGCTAAAGTGACGTGTAAAAAAAAAAAAAAAAAAATCTCTATAATAGCCACTATCCAACAGCCACTTAACTGCTCTACAAAAAAAAGAAAGACCATAAAAATGAGTTTAAGGTCTTTCCAAAATCTAGGCAACCTTAATACTATCGTTCAACAGTTTTCGCAAATTGATGAGTGAACTTTCCAAAGTTGGCAAGATCCGATGGTTCTTTCAAGGTACAGACTAAATTCCTGGCTTGTGCATAGGATCTCACACCATAACTTAAAAAGAGAGGTTCCAGCAAAGTGCAACGTGCATTCCTCCATGCCGGCCAGCAGCAGAGTAGATAGTTAAACGATGCAGTTTTATAACCGCATAGCCTGCAATTGGTGCTCATGGAAAGGAAGAGCCATTTTGGATTAATCTCTTTAATCTTAAGGGACCATCGACCTAGCAGCCATAATTTGTGACGAGTAGGCTTTCCCAGTCACACACTAAGTACGGATGGGGGTGTGTGACATAAGGTGACGCCACAGCCGCTACCACCGGCGTGCTTTTCAATTTGGCCCGGTGGTCTCTACAGTTTGTGTTTTTTAACATGAGGCGTGCACTCGCTTTAACAAAAAAAAGTTACAAGAAATCATGCAAGGCGTACTTTTCGGAATTTTGTGCCACACAAAAATCTGAAATTTCACTAATTTGATGTGGTATTTAAAATTTCACAAAAGCCTAATAAACAGGCTATTCAGGACGTCACTGCAATCCTTCTTAGTAGCACGTCATGGCTGGGAGAGATGATGTCTTAGGGGTTTTAAAACTGTCTCTTTCCTGGGGAAAACCATAACTTTGCTCTCGAACTATTTTAGTGGTAATGTCCGACTGCAATGGTTTCCTCGAATACATTTCACAAACATCCCTACCTTCCATATCCCCGCTCATTAACTCTTATGTCTTCTCTCCCTTAAGTCAATCCCGCCTCCATTTTCCTACTTGTGCTTCTTCCCCCAAGAGATATTTCCGATCTATTTCATTTCCACTGGAAACTTACGGTCATGGTGCATTTTTTTTTCTAAGACCTTTATTAAATCTTCCAGGTGAAATACTGATATCTTTACATGCATTTTACTGAAACATAACCTGTTCTGGAAGTAGGCACCGAATACCGTGAACTCAAATGAACTTCCAAGGTTTTTTTTCCAGTTACAAGCCTCCCCTGAAAAACTCCTGAAGGGACTTTCTTGCATGTTTTTTTTTTTTTTTTTTAAAGATAGAACATGTTTATTCTACGCATATTCAGTATTAAAACTTATTATATAAAATATACAAAAGTCTAAAAAGCATGATGTTTTGTACGGTTAAGATATAAAAGTTTCACTGCTCTCATGTTATGTCCCCGGGGCAAGAATTGAACTCTGTCTGGACAAGAGACCACATGGGCCTTGCCCTGGAGAGTATCCCCTCGCTCCCATTAAGGGCAAGAATGCAATAATAATTTCTATGCTCAGTGAGCGTTGAGGATGCGCACTCCCAATCAGCAAGACGACCCCATTCGATCTAAGCCACAGCTGTGTCACCACCCCTTAAAAAAAAAAAAAAAAAAAAGCACAGAAGCATGGAAGACTACTCCTTCACTGTAAAAGAGGCAGACGGTTAAAAAAAACTTTTCTTATTAAATGTAGCACTCTCGTTTACTTCAGAAATACTCCCCAACGCCTTCCTTGGCAACGCAAAGCAACAATTAATGAACTCTAGGCTAGGCCCACTCTGTCCATCTAAAACAAACATGTAAACGTAAGGAAAGCACGAGCGAGAAAACTGGTCAAGCGAACGAACAAGAGACCATAACTATCCTCCAAAGAGAAGGCATGTATACCATACCACACTTTAAAGATTTCACACAGTATGTTTGATGGTAAATGCATTAAAAAAATTGGCACAGACACCACCAAGGGCCATAACACTGACTGCTGGGATGTGAGGCAGTGAGCTCCCTCCCTCCTTTTTGTTCCTTCTTTGATTTTGCAACCACTAAGCACACACTGAGTCTAACTCAGCTAAACTAAGCCAAGGTACCACATTTCATACCTGTGATCACTTAACCAGGTGTTGATATAATGTAAAGATGCTGTGGCTGCAACTGTCTTCAACGCGTCCCCCACAGTGCCAATTAATCACTCAACTCAAACACCACGTCAGTCAGTCGCCTATGCTCCTATGCACAAGGCTCAGCAAAAAAGGGTCCGTAGCTTCGCAATGCGAGGCTCCCCTCACAGTACAACATACGCCACACACACTAAACACTCCTAACCGCAACGGAACACGTTAGACAGTCCACCAACATTGCTACGTGTACAACACCAATATCACATAGCTCATAACAGATTCCATCCTAGACAACAACCTAACAGACCCCATACTATCACCCCTAAAGGAGCCAGCAAAACACTATGATGAGACCTTGCACCCACAAACATGCACTGCCTGGCATCAAAGGCCAGTGATAGACAACCATGGAACCAAATTAAAAGCAAAGTCCTATTAGACAAAAACAAACACTAGAAAGGCTCCATGCAAGGTCACACATTAAACCAAGAGTTACCATCGCTGAACTCCAACTACAACATACCCATCATTACACTTAACCAATGTAATCAAAACCTGGGTAAAAAAAACTCAAGATGAAGTAGTATAAGGCCACTCAAAAGGCAAGAATGTGTTATGCTAATAACCTATCAACACAGAAGGTAAATATGCAAAAGCTTTAGGCTGCTGATGAGAAGGCGAGGTCAGTTCTATTCAAACAACTCTGAGTGACAAGCCTCCATGTGAGACTGCGAGCCAACAGCGTGGGATGGTATCGCAGTGGAACCGCGATGAGCCGCCTGCCCTTGGAGCAGAGCTTTTCCCCACCTTTGCTTTATTTTCCCAAGCAACGTGGCTGCTCATCAGTACATCTTAATGGACAGTGGTTGCATTTGCATCCAAGAGTCCTGCGGGGTCTGATCTCTTTCTGAACTCTTGACCCACGGGTAGATGATCTATTGCCAGTTAGTGCACCTTACTTCATTGCATGATCTAAGACTAATCCTATAAATCACGTTTTCCTATTTTCTCTATTTTACAGCTTTTTATTGGCATTCTTAATGACCACCCCCACCGAGAGGCTCTTCATTTACCTCTCAGTTGTGTGGTCTAGACAGTATCTCATGCAAAGCTTCTTAAATTCAAATGACCTGGTCTGCTGTTTACGTATGGCTTGCTGATCAATGCTCCCAATGTCATGGTCTCCGGCCACAGCCCAAAGGCACACCTGCTTCAAACCAGCCCACAGATGCCCTGGTGATTTAGGTATGGGTCACCCATTGCTCTGGTCTACTGCCCGTGAAGGATCTACCAAAAAACAGATTCTGACCCATATTATTGTTCGCCTGTCTTGGGTCTGCTACATGACCATGCAATTTTTGTCTTCTTCTCACAGAGCAGACTGTATCAACTATCTTTAGGCGGCACCTTAGACATTCAACATTCTCCAAATCTTGGGTGTGGGGAACCCTACAACCCTCTGACATCTGCAAGAATTTGCAAAAGCTTGGAATGAGCCGTGGTTTGTCTGTTTACATCTGGAGTCACTATAACATGACTGTAGAAGACAGATTATGTGGCAGGGGCTCCTGCGCGAGCATGCGTTAAAGGCGTCAACCAATGTAGAGGAAGTACAGTCCTCTTCTTCCCCAGGCCCGCATTACTAACAATCACCAACAACAGGTGCTCAAGAATGTTGCTTAGTTTGTTGACATTTCCTGGGGTCTTGAGCACTAATGTGACATCATGCACTGACTGGCCCCTTAAAATTATTAAGGTAAGACATTCATTACCAGAAATTCTAAAAGGTGGTTCCTGCAATGGACTTCCGCTATAGACTGAACCAGATGCACGGATGAGGTGGCAGGCCTGTAATCCATTTAAGGTACAAAAGAAGTGGCTGATTCCTGGATGCTAATACTGTGATGGACCATGCAGACTGGGTGAGCGATGAAACTGGGTGTTATGAACTGTTGCACTGGTATTATCTTCCACTTCTCTAACCCTGGCAAGCCCAAAGTGCACCTTCTAACATTCTCAATCCAGGGTATTGTTCCAGAGATAAACTGATGCCCTTTTCTATTTCTCTTACTTGAGATACAGAGCAAGTCCAGTTCCAGGGAGCAGAGGTGCACATGTACTGCACCAAGAGCCTCCCAGGCAGGGGATGCTGCACACAGCTGTCACTCGTTCTATTTCATTACAAACCAATCTTAAGTGAATCTCTGACAGCCAGAGCCACAAGCGAAAGAATGGCAATTCCTGGTGTGGGGAAAAAAACTCTTCGAGTCTGTTTTTTATTTTGCCGATTGATAAGGGTCTTTCTTGCATCTAAACTGAAACCTCACACCTCTGACGCAAAGGCAGAGAGCTCGTGTGACCGCAGAGTCCGCATGACTTCCTCTGCTCAAACGAAGTCCCTTTAAAGTCTGGTGAACTTTAGAAATATTCACATCTGCTTTACGGTAAGTTTTGTACTTGGTACCAGATGTTACTTACGAAGGTTCAGCCTCTTTCCCTACTCAGTGAAAAATACATGTGCAGCCAAGTGCAAAGTTCGCTTACCTAAAAGAGGCCGCTAACAGAGGAAGCTCGGGTTACTTTCAGCCGCTTGGAAGTGAAACACTGAACTCACCCAGACATCACAGAGTCAAAGGATACTACAACAAGTCAAATAAAACAAAACAAGCACTTGCAATGCAATAGGTCTCGCATATTTCGAACCAGTTAATTGTCATTTTGACAACAGCGCCCACTAGCACAAACAGAAGAAAACAAGAGTCGAAACTGAGAAAAGACGACTTAACAAAATAAAAGAAAGTTAGCTTTAAAAAATGAAACTTTGCAATTTAGTTTGTTCTGCTGGGCACGTTTTTGCCAGTCACTAGTCTGTCTGCGGGGCACTGAAAGTTAAAGTGAACAAAATAGTGCCTCGATCATGTCGGGAGCAGCAGTCGGCATTAATTAAGTTGAAATTAATTGATGCTTGATACCTGCTCCACACAGAGGAAGGGGAATGATGCCAGACATGCCTTGATGAATTACGAGGCTGCAAGAAGAGTGCCGCGCAAACCAACAAATGGTGAGCGACAGGCGGGCTCCAAGCCCTTTACAGGACACAACAGCGTCTCGCATGTGAGACGCATGAACTCGCAGGCTCGACCCTAAAAAACGGCACAGTGGGCAACTTTTGCAGATCCCTAGGAAGGGCCCGAACTCAACAAATCCAATGAAAGAGCCTGACTATGCAACACATACTTCAAGGGCTAGCATCTTTGTGCAAGCAGGTATAAAAACAAATTAGAAAACAAAAAATGGCAGGGGCTGGCTTATCTGGTGGCACTTTGGATAGTTCACACTCATTCTTGTAATTTGCTTTGCAGCTTATACAACATGCCCCTGTGTCTCATTGGGAGCCTGATGACAATGACGTTAACATTAATCAGCAAGTGCCATAAACAATGATCCGAGCTGCTCCACCTAGTGGTTAGTTTGGACCAATGGGAGGAGTTTGTGTGGTAAGGGCAATTACAAGTCGACTCCCTTCATTACTGTGTATCTGCTGAACGCGGGAGAGTGTTCAGACACAAATAGAATCCCCAAGTGCTCAGACTGCTGGAGGATGTTCTATGTTTAAAAGCCAGTGCAAAGCCATTAGTGATGTCTGCCCCTTCCATAACCAGGTTCACGGTCTTAGCTCCACTCATACAGTACATTCTTCTTTCCTTCAATAAATCTCCTGCTTAAGGCGCACAGTACTGCTCTGGTCTGGGTTGTGTTCTGGTAGTAGCCTGCTATCCAGCTGGAGGCGGAGCTTGGTGTAGTCCGCATAATTACATGTTGAACAGATGGCAGGGGAGGGATGACCCCTGTGAACATCAACACGCCACCCTGAATGTCAAGTAAGGCGGAGACATGGTTTGGATTTCTTGGCTGAGATTGGAAAGGAAGGTCCTGATCTATTTAGGTTTCCCTTTCTTTGAACCTTCCGTGTAGTGTACCCTATTCTGCTCTATTACAAGGGATTGAGCGGAAGAAAAGCATCTAGGCTACTGCCTTGCCTCTGTCCTGGGAGACGGAGCTCAGCAGATCCAGTGCCCGTTGAAGAGATGGAACCGGACTCAGGGTTCTCATGAAGCTGGTCCGATGACACTTCATTGCGCAGTGGTTTTCAACCTCACTCTCCATGATTTTTCTGGGATGGGATCAGTTAGAGATCAACTGGAAAATTGCCAAAGTCTCTGATCTGCCTTCGATTTCATGAGAAAGCATTTTGCAAGGGGACAGGAACAACCCCGGTCAGAGGGAAAGGCATTTATCACGGTTGTGAAGTCTGATGTAAGTGAGTGGAGGAACTATTTGAAGGAGACTGTGCCCCAACAGTGGCTTGGATGCTTTAATTTGAAAAATCAGCCTTAATACATCAGCTTTTTCATGAAGGTGATAAAAGTGATTTCAGCAGATGTGGAGGGGAAAAAAGAGGAGTTGTGGGTTTTGGTTACTGCCATGACTATCAAATCTATAGTAGATCATTGTGGTCCACCGGTAATTGTTCTTTGCAGCAACTAATTTAGAGATTTCCTGTAACATATTATTTATGATCTCTCTGTGGTGCCTTGAAAATAATTTTCATCAAATAGATGGGTTTAGCTGCCTTGGGCAGCATTAAGCCTAACTCTCCTTAGTCTTCTTCAGTGGATCATGTCCTCTCTGATCAGTGGCATTCCAGGTTGAGGCTCCTTCACTGCGTCATATGTTGGTGATCAAGTGTGGTTGATATTGAGGCAGGAGCCAGAAAATCCTGAGCAGTGAGTATAATGAGGTAGAGGTTTCCTCTGAATGTTTCAGGGTGTGTAGCTTTCAGAAGATTCATTTTAACAGCTCTGTCAATTGCCTTAAATTCCTTTTGTGCGCAGATTTGTGGGGCGCCAAAGATAGATGGGTTGTAGATGAACCTCAGCGCTGGGTATGGGGCAATACATCCGGTCTCAGAAGTGGAGGAATTAATACTCTTATAGTACTACACTACAAAAAACTAGGACTCCAGGAGCAGGCTTTGATAACTTAACTACAATAAATGCAGAGCATTACCCATGTATCTATCAGTTGATAACGTAGAAAAATGCCTTACCTCAGTAGGCAGTAAGTTCCACGGTAGATGCTCACTTTATTTTGGCTACTAGGATAGGAGCTGGGAGAATGTAACAACTACTACCTGGTAAGCAGGAAGTGCCATGTCATGAAAGCATCTGAACATTAATGCACTCAGCATGAAGCAGACACAATCTTTCACTGGAGGCCAGCCCGATGATTTCCTGACATGAGATTCCTGATTTGTTCTCTATGGTATAAGTCAGCCACGTCAAAACATTTGGCACTCTCTGAAGCAGATAGGTTTGGAAGATGGGTAAGACTGCATAGCATTAGGCTATTGCAGGAATCCAGCCAAGATCTGACCAATGGTAGCACCAACTAAGGCTTTATGAGTGGTTCTCAGCTTAGAGAGTTGATGGTTAAAGTTTCCATAAATCTTGCCCCTAGTGTAGAAAGGCAGATTATCACCTAACATCTCAGGTGGTAGAGCTAAAGACAGATAAGATCCTCCTTTGTCCCAAAAAAGAAGTCAGTCTTAGCACAGTTTAATTGGAGATAATGATTAGATATCCATTCTACAGATATATATATATATATATACCAAATACACATTAAATAGAGCTGGCAACATAGAAGAGATCTGTAGGAGAATTGGGGCTTAGGGGAGGTGTTTATAACTACTTAAGTGATCTGGATTTGATGAATGCCTCCTTGTGTTGAGGGTAATAACCTCACTTTAACATTAATGATCTCTACTTTTCTCGTATATTCTTATGTCTTAATATATTGTCCTGGACTGGATAATAACGTAGTCCGAGCCTTGAGTGAATACCTTAACTCGTTAGCACCACTTGAAATGGTGCAGCCCAATTTTTATGTTTTGTTCAAAGCACATGAACTTAATCCTACTTAGAACTTGTTAGATCCCTGTACTAACACCAGACTTGCTCATTAGGCATCCTGCATCTTCAGTAAGACTTTTTTTCCAATTAACTCTCGTTTGTGCCTATACTTAGGCAAAGTCTTTTGATCCCTGTCCAGCGCACAGCTTTGATGTGGTTGCCGACTCCATTGTACCTGCTGTACTGTGTAATTCCTGCAGTGTGCACAATCCCCACCGACTGAAAAAAAGGCATTGATTGTACCCACCTTCAAGATACCATTTAGTGACCTTCCACATCCATTACGCATTGATTTGTATTTTATTATTTATCAAGTGCACATATGCCGGAGCTTCAGGACACTTTAAGAGCACAAAGGAAAAGAGGGAGTTATACACTACTGACCAAAGAGGCGCTTTGTGGAATGGGAAAAGTTGAAATACTGAGCAGATATCAAGAGGGAGCTTGTCTTTTCTCTGGCAGCGGACACGGAGAAGGCTCCGTCTCCAAAGGTTCTCAAATACGATTTTGGGATGTCCAGTATAAAGTGGCCTCCAGATTTTAAGGGTTCCAGCCGATAAGTACAAAGAGAATTTATCATTGAAAAATTGTGGGGGTGAACAATGGAGGACACAATGTAAGATGATCATGGCTTAAAAAGACTTTGCTTCTTAATAAGCAGCCAAACTAGATGCTTGAGAATCAGAAAACAACAATGAAAACGTGTGCTGCGTGTTATTAGACAAGTGGCTGCATTTTGGACTAGCTGTAACCATTTCAAGAACTTTTCTGGTAGTCCCAGGTAACTGGTGTGGTCATAGTCCAGATGAGAAAGCACCAAGGCAGAGATGAAGGCACATGGTAGTTGGTGTCAATGAGGAGAACAATCTGCTTTACCTGTTTCAGTTGCCAGAAATTGGTTCTAGCCACAGAGGATGCCTGGCGCTCCAATGACAAGTCTGCATCTATCTGAAAGCCCAAATATGCAGATGTCATTTTTGAGAATCTGAAAGAAACACAATATCTAAGTATGTGGAGGGACGTAGCTTTAAAACCTCGTTTCTGGTGATCAAGCAGTCAATTTTTTTAGCCAGGTTCAGATACTGATGGACCAATGTCATAGTAAGCATTTGTCGGTCCTGTGGGACAACATGGGAGGGATCTCCAGGTTGATGCAGTTTGAATATGAGAAGAGTGCTGTCCGAGTACATGCAGAATTGCACATCAAGCTTGTACAACAACAATGCCAATGGGGTCATAAAGATGTTAAATTTAAGTGGAGATAATTTAGACCACTCTGGAACTCCACAAGATGATCTTGGCTCTAAAGTGTGAGGAGGAAACAATACTAATTTTGTGTCCAACCAGTGCTTAATTTGAGCTGGAGGTTGCCAGTGGGCACCACTGGCACTCATCCTTGGGGATCGGTACATATTTCTCCTTAACAGACATTTGAGAGAGAGAGAAAAACACACAAATGGGAAAGGAGGAGGAAGGGAAGAAGAAAAAAACATTATCAAGGAAGAAAGCAGGAACCTGCAAGAGTAAGATAAAGGGACAGCAGACCTGCCAACTTACAAAACTACTTCTTTGTGGAAGAAAGGGCGTGGGTTAGGAGGGAGGTGGGGCCTCATGCTGAGAGCTACCAAAAAACACGCTGCCCTCTCCCCCAACCAAACTCACGCCCTCCCCTTATAAAAAAAAAGAAAAAATATAAACAAAAGCTTGCTGAGCCTGATGCCGAGTCCTGGGGTGTCTTCACACTCATTAATGGACATCGGCAGCCCAGAGCCTCCAAAATCGAGCTGGAAAACCACTCTGTTTAGTTATTTCAATTTGTCTTTTCTGCCACAGTGTGATATCGGCTCCTTCCTGTATGATCGTGTAAAGGGAGCTGATATTGTGGTGGCCCCTTTGTGGGTTACCAGGTCTGGGACAGACAGTTCCTCGCAATGGATTAAAGAGGTCGTAGGTGGATTCCGAAATACCCAGCCTTGGCATTCTGCACACTGACGTTACATACTGCCTGTCAGGCTTCTAGCATCAGTCTGGGCATCAACACTCATTATCTTATCAATTAAGCACTGTGTCCAATGCTGCTAAGAGGTATAGCTCATCCATGTCTCTTCCTTTCAGACTGCGTTCTATATCATCAAGGGGGAAAAATACCAACAATTCAGTCCTACGATTGGTTTTAAAGCAGGCTGGTAAAGGGTGCAGTAAATTGTTGGCCTTGATGACAACTTGTAGTTATTTAAGTAACAACTGCTCAAACACCTTGGCTAAGAAGGGGAGGAGTGAAAATGGCTGAAAGTTATTTGTGTCTGCAGTAGGAATTTTGTTTTTAAAAGAGGTGATCACTGCCTCTTTCCAATCAACCAGGACTTTCACCTGTCTCAGGGAAAGTTTGACGAGGACTGTAATTTCCGCTGCCAATGATGGAGCAGGTTGTTTAATTATATAGGCTTGGCAGGGTCTAAGGATGAGCTGGAGGGTATGACATGGGTAAATGCATCCCATGCTTCCCAAACTGTGAATGAAAAATTCAAGAAAACCCCACTGTAGCTAAAACAGGTCAACACGCAACTGTGGCCAATCAGCAACTCTCTACCCAATGTCAACATTTTTTATGTTTATCACACAGGATTCTGCCGTCACCATGACAAAGAGGTTAGTCTACAGTCTATGCTCAACCAACTTACCTCCATGACCAAGGAGGAATTACCATTCCACTTCATAATCTCTCAGCGGCTTTTGATACAGTGTCTTGTGCGACACTGTTTGAGCTGTTGCATGATTCACTTGTAAGGTTCAAAGCTTTAGTTGGACTTTTTCATAACCAGCTGAATTCTTACAACTAGCCTCTCTACTTCTTTCCAGTCTTCTATAAGATCAATGAACTGTTGTGTGCAGCTGGGCTCATTGCCAAGTCCTGCACTTTTAAATTAATGTGAATCGCATGTGGCTCACTTAAGTAGATCATTTGGATTTTCAATTATGTCATACGCTGCCAGCCAGTTCATCCTGAGAGTGGACATTAATCTTAAAACAGCACAAACTTCCTCAACTGTTTGCCTGCTGGTGTCCACTGGTTAAGGGACAATTTTTGAACCCCGAAGTCCAATAATACTAAAGGCGCACCTTACTGGTGGCTCATCACTGTTTTGGGGAGCGACTGGAGTCCTTTGAGCTAGCACCCTCTTCTGCTTCCAACTCAAACTATTTGCATCTTTTCAGTTTCATCAAAACTTCTATTTTGTGTCACAAATCAATGAAGTCCCTCCCCACTATCTGTTTTTCTTTATCTAAACACACTTTTGAAGCTACTGCAACTTCTCCCATTGGATTGTAATATAGAATCATTAAGCCAGTGAGTACTCCAACTCGTTTCATTTGGACCTTGCGGCCTAGTTCACGAATTCTCGTTTAATACTAAGCCTTCAGCGCCCTACTCTATTATCCAAACATTTAGCCAAGATTCACTGGTTCCAAGTGGCCAGGTATTCAGTCTTTTTCTATTCATGGGTCTCAAGACGATTTATCACAATGGCCCCATCTTCCTTCAGCAACCTTTAGCTGCCTGCATTCCTTACAAGGAGACCATGTTCACCTCGGCAGGATTCCTGCTGGCCCGCAACAAGAGTAGTGTCAAGTTGATCGAGCTTCAAGTCCGAGCGATGGAATTCCCTTCCCCTACATTTCAGAAACCACAAATCACTTCCTTTCGTATTAGCGCCTAGAACATGTATTTTCACTCTGTTCCAGGAGCTACCTATCATTCTATCCCACTGCAGCAGCCAATCCTGTGTCAAATGATGCTGTAAAAGGGAACCGTGCACTCAACGAACAAATCAATACATCAAATTAAATTAAATAAGCACGTGCTTCAACAAGTGTTGGTTGTGGGGCACGCGAGCTCTTTTCTCGAGCGCGTGCCTGGTGCCATGAAGAGGGGCCTGGGCTCCCCCAGCTGCCTGCCGGCGGAAGCTGCTGCGAGGCGCTGCATGGAACAATGCGGGCATTAACAGCGCCCCGGAGCCTCGCCGCTTCCTGCCCGCAGGGGGGCCCTCTTTCACGGGGCAGATGCCGCTTCCGACCCCTGGCTTTGAGAGAGAGCCGGGAGAGCTGAGCTGTGGAATCAAGAGCTGTGGAATCAAGAGCTGTGCAGTGGAAACAAAATGCAGGCTTGAACTGGAAGTCCTTGTGCACGTGGCCTCTGCACCGAGCATCGCCGGGGGTAGGTCAGTACTAAATAACCCCCCCGCAGCAGCATGCATCCTGCTTCCAGCGCTCGCCATTAGCGGGATTCTACCAAAGGGGCCATCTGGTGAATGAGGTCACGACTGATCGCAGTACTCGAGCAGAGAGCATTAAACCATGGAGCGCTGGGTAAAGAGAAAGCCCCTTTAAGTTTTAAAAAAAATATTTTTTATTAAAAAGGTATACTTCCAATTAATTATAGAAACTGAACATTTCTGGTGTGTAAGCTCCGACGCTTCTTGCTGTCATGTTTGGAAGAAGTTTTCCGACAGGAATTAATCATTTTCATGCGTCAAAGGTAGGTCCCAATCTGATGAAGGGCGGAAGCGGGGTACAACATCAGGTCTCTCAAAAAGCAGGGAGAGCAGCGAAAACACGACTGGCCGTACAGACGACGAGGTACAGCGTGTAATCAGCTCAATGTACTCATAAATGCCACCACTTAGAACAAACTCCATGTGGATAACTTCCAACAGGACCAGGGCGTGAGACACGCTGCCCAGCCCGGTTCTGTTTCTCACGTGCTCCACACAGGTCTGCTCCACACAGCCACAGGCCTGCTCCACACAGCCACAGGCCTGCTCCACACAGCCACAGGCCTGCTCCACTGCAGACTACATTCAAGGTGCACGGGAACCCTCCCACCAATGCCTGCAGAACAGAAGTAGAGCGAGTCCCAATACCTGCCAACATAAAAAAAACAGAGAGCAACATCCCAGAACTGAATTCTGACACTTGCCCTAACAAACCCTAGCTAACAGGACAACAAGCCCACCCTCACCCAAGAAGACACACATCAGGTTGCAGAACCAGACTAGCAAATAAAATCAGACCGCGCAAAAATGTTCAAACGTAAAATGAGGTCATGGAGGCGTGGTTGACTTATGGCAGCCATCTTGCTCCGAAAGAACCCCCTTCACCTCTCCCCTAAGGCTACAGCCTACCAGGGAAATGGCAGAGGTGACAGAATGGGCAGTCCAGCCCTGCATTTCCCAAAGGAAAAGAATAATTTAGCAGTGCAGTACACCTAACATGTTATGGAGAAAAAAAAACCCCGCAAACTACTGCAAAATCCAGACATATGCAGAACAATAAACAAACCACATCCGAGCAGAGTATTTACTTGCTGTGAAGAACCCTTACACAGACTAATGGTCAAATGCAGACCCAACCATCACCTCAGAGACTGAACAAAAAAAAAAACACAGGCAGTGGGGGCCAGAACAAGACCAACAATATCAATAAAATTACCTCGGCCTCGTAGAAAGCAACATCAATCTCCTTATACACAGCTCTACTGGGAAGAAACAAGGAACTCCTATTACAGAAAATTATCTTGTAAGATCAAGAACTTAAAGCAAAAAGATAAAAAGGGAACCCTATCCTTCTGAGGAAAGAATATGAGATAGTAAGGAAAGACACTAGAAAACAGAGCAACCTGTGATTTCATAAGAGGTCCAAAGATTCATACATAAAACTATACTGCACAACTATGAACCCGCAGAGCACATTTGTAAACCTGTGAGCCATACCAAAAAAGCATGATTGGATTGCATTATTGAATTGGGTTTTTCAGACGGCCTCCGCCTAGTTTCTAAATGCACCATCAGACGACCAGCACTTTCTGCTAAAATACTGTGAAATGCGAGCCATGTGTGACTTAACGAATTCAACTATCTGCACCCCAAAAAACTGAATTGACTCCATTGGTCTGTGATGGCTGCTGAGAACACTAGGGCCAATCAAGTTAGAAATATACATCTGCTAACTGCAGACCGGTCTGCAAAAACTACAAATATTTGCTCTTACATGTTCAAATACCACCAAAGATTACTCAGCAATTCAGCCAGAGGCAGAAGAAAATATAACAATTGCTTCTGACCTAACTGAATGGCAATCTGAACACTGGCGTTTACAGTATGCATCATACTGAAAACAGAATTATAGGTCATACAGTAAATGGTTTTGTTTTACAGTCAGTGGAGGGGATGACGTATTAACCCATCACCAAAAGTGTACGAGCAGGCCAACACCTCTGAAAAGAATCTTGAGACAGATTTTTTTTTTCTTTGCTTTCAAACACATCCCTTCTGCAGTAAAGAGAATCCCTTCTCATGCCTGGGACTGATTTAGTCCCTAAATGTAAACCCTCAGTTCTTTGTGCCCCCCTTGTCTCCTGCGCTCCTCGGCCACAAGCTTACATTACGCAGCCCACCCCAGCCCCCAAAAGATAAAAGTGCACCAAAAGCAAAACTAACTCAAGACGACTGTTAAATCAATCAATCAATCAAATAATTTATAAAGCGCACTATGTACCCGTCAGGGTTTTGAGGCGCTGGGGGGGGGGTGGAGTGCTGCTAGCGTTCGAAGAGCCAAGTCTTGAGGAGTCTCCTGAAGGTGAGGAGGTCCTGGGTCTGGCGTAGAGAGGTGGGGAGAGAGTTCCAGGTCTTGGCAGCGAGGAAGGAGAAGGATCTGCTGCCGGAGGTCTTGCGCTGGATTCGGGGGACGATGGCGAGGGCGAGGTTGGCAGAGCGGAGTTGACGTGTGGGGATGTAAAAGTTGAGTCTGGTGTTGAGGTAGGTGGGTCCGGTGTTGTGTAGAGCCTTGTGGGCGTGGATGAGGAGTTTGAAGGTGATCCTTTTTTCCACGGGGAGCCAGTGGAGGTCCTTCAGGTGGGGGAGATGTGACATCGGCGGGGCATGTCGAGGATCAGGCGGGCGGATGCATTCTGGATGCGCTGGAGTCGTTTGATGTCTTTCGTTGGGATGCAGAAGGCTGTTATCAGTGCACTGAATCTTACCTCAATCCTCAACACAGAAATTCATACTACTTGCTTTCTGCTCCCCCACCCCACAGCAACACCTTCATTACGACTGTGCTTGTTTTATTTCATCAAAAAGGTCGCTTATCAAGAGGCGCGCCCATTGCAAGGGTTCCCCTGATCCTCCTGGTTCCCCTCCTCCCATTACCCATGCCACCAGATTCAGGCTCTCCACTGAGACTACATCCCCAAACCTGATCTTTATACCTTGCCCTGCTAACCACCCCTGTGCAACCTCTGACCCCATCTCGCCTCAAATGATCAAACAAACAGCTCACCATCAAGCGCCCTGCTTTGCCTAGACCTGCAACTTTAACAAGGACTTTGATAGCTAAGGGATGCTGGAAGCTGGCAGAGGTGCTACTGCAGTGTAAGTTACTCAAGGGGAGGACGTTTCTAGGAAGGCCCTGCCCTTTTGTCAGTCTCAGATTGCTGCTTCAGGAAGGCTGATGAAGGCCAAGTGCAGAGATCCCGCTCTTCGCTGTGCTCACATTCTGGATATTCATGCTTGGAGCCAGCACCACTGCTCTTTGCTGTCAGACCCCTCACCTTGCACAAAGGCTGTGTCGGAGGAGCAGCCAGAAAAGGATACGTGAAAGAGAATCAACCCAAACTGGTTCTGAAACCTTTGAACGTGGATCCACATCCACTTTCTGATAAGTGTGTATAAAAGTGAGACACAACCCATCCCACTTTGTTCTAGTTCCATGTTACTCTTGACCAAGGATGGGAGTGTCTAGCAGAGTGCTCAAAGACCTGCTGTGTGACCAGGGTTCATATTTGCCCGACAGCCAGATGCCCCAGGTGAGCGGACATCACCCGCTTTGCTGGAGGAGCTGAAGGTCTGCTTAAGAGCCTAGAAGCCTGCCTTCTAGGAGTGTCTTCCTTGCTCAGCAGGAGGAGAGATTGTCATGGAGGAGCAGCCCAGCATGTTTATGGTGCTTGGAGAGAGCAGACTACCAAGAGAAGCCAGAAGCAAGATGGTAAGAGTACGCAAACCACATATGCCACACAGCTAGAACTGCATCACCAACCAGTAGGTAAAAGCAGGACCTGGTCTGCTGCCAGTACAACAGACTAGGATGCTCAGGAGAGCCTGTTGCATGGACTTAAGACTTTTTGGCCAAGTGAACAAAAGTGAAAAGTCTGATATGAACTGACATGCGCATTTGCTCAGCAGGTTATCTTTAAGCCATCTTCACATGTGCCTTATTCATCCTATGCTTAAATACTGGGGACTGTATTAATTAGAACTCCCCTATAGCGCAAAAAGAGCAGAATGGAGGGGGTGGGGGGAGCTGTCAGTGTCTTAAAGAAGGTAGTTCAAGTTGATTGGTGTCGTATTTAATTTTGCGTAAAAGTATTTTCTTTTATATAAAAAGATAACTGCTGGGCAATGTGTTATTGTGTCTAACCTTATGTCTAATGGGTTACTATTGAGCTCTGTGTCCTTGTAGTCCACACAACTCCCATGAAAAGCCTTTGTCTGCTTGCTCTTGCTATCCTGAGGGTGGAGTGCGGAAAGGGTTGTACTGGTCGCAGTTTGAAGAGCTGTAGTAGGACGGACCCCTGACATAAGGCGCAAAGTACCTCAAACACCAAAGTTAGGGTCCAGTAGCCCACCCCGTCCCCTCCAAACAGGGCCTGACACAGTGCACAAGTCATCTTCCCCTTTCCTTTCCTTATACTATTTCCCAACCTCAAATCCTGGTCTAGCTGTACAACTCTGGATGGCAATCTACTTTTTGAACCGGGTGTCCTCTAAAATAGAAATCCTCTGCTTCACAACCACATAAGCTCACGCCCATCTCTCTTCTCCCATCTCCTTCTCTCTTTACACCCTCACACCCTCTCCCACCGTCAGGAACTTTGAAGTAAAATGTAACTTTATGTCAAAACTTTATACTGAATTTTAGTCCCTCACCATGCATTTACACACCTCACCTCAGTTTGTGTACAAACAGCATTGCCTTTTAACTTCTAAACCAAAAGAGACAAAATAGCACCAATAAACCCAACACCCCCCCCCCCCACCTCATTCCAGAATGATGTCAAATAGGATCAGAATGCATCGACCTCTCTATGTCACCTCATTGGCCCGTCATCCAAAGAAGCGTTTGGCTCCAATTATAAAATAAAATACAGCTTCCCAATGTACAGGAAGTAAGCTATTACACATAATATGCAGGAACTAGTCCAACGCAAGGCACCAGACCCTTGAGAATACACTCTCCTGCTGGACCAGATCATGAGGGTGTTCTTCCAGGGGCACCATTTACCATGGCCATCTGTCAAGAGGTGGTGATTTCCAAACAAGCACATCACTTATCAAAAGGTTTTGTAACTGATGCATGGAACACATCTGAGCACTAGAAGTCTGGAGGTACATAAAGACGTGGGGTGCACTAGGTTTGAACCTGCACCTGGTCTGAACAATACTGGGGTGATCTCTGCATAGCGGGGAGATGCACAGAACTGATCAGGTCAGGAAGATGCTGTGTTAAGTTCCACCGACAACTCAATTACAAATATGGACCTCGCAGCCACCGCCGGCTTCACCCAATAAATGACTAACTATCGATACATGTTGGGTGCCACCGGCTTGGTAAAAGCACAACAGTATATCATTCAGGAGCCGCCTGCATCCGCCGCGTGACCTTCAGCAAGCCTCGTTCTAGTATTCATCGGCCTTGTTGCTTCACTATGGTGACTAAACCCATCACAAATACCTTGCAGGGGACACAGTGAAAGGCGGATTAGTTCCCATGCCATCGGCCGGGCAGAACGCGTCTTGCCCATGAGAATCACCTGCAATTTGTTCTCGCTTGTGTTTTTTTAACTCTTTAAAAGGTGTGAGCTGACATGACACAGTGAACACAGCTAGTGAAAGGAGTGCGGTTTCACTCCATACTACATTCAACAACGTGGGCGTCGCACCCACCGCCCCCTCCAGCAGTCACAGCGGTGGTGGTGCTCCCGGACGTCTGCCCGTAGCTTAGAAGACAGGAGCTCATGAACAACGTGAAAGATGCGTGAGTGAGTGAAAGGGTGGGTGGATGGATGGATGGATTTGTAAGTGAAAGGATGGATGGATGGATGGTTGTGTAAGTGAAAGGGTGGGTGGATGGATGTGTAAGTGAAAGGGTGGATGGATGTGTGAGTGAAAGGGTGGATGGATGTGTGAGTGAGTGAAAGGGTGGATGGATGGTTGTGTAAGTGAAAGGGTGGATGGATGTGTAAGTGAAAGGATGGATGGTTGTGTAAGTGAAAGGGGGATGGGATGGATGGTTGTGTAAGTGAAAAGGTGGATGGATGGATGTGTAAGTGAAAGGGTGGATTGAGGTTTGTGTGAGTGTAAGGGTGGGTGGAAGGATGAGACAGAATGGATGGACGAGTGAAAGGAAGGGTGGATGGGTGAAAGAAAAAATGGATGAGAGAAAAATGGATTGATGAAAGGAAAATTGATGGATGGATGAAAGTGAAAATGGATGAGTCAGTGAAAGAGTGGATGGATGGATAATGAGAAAGAATGGAGGGATGAGTGAGTAAAAGGATGGATGAGAAAAAATGGATGAGAGAAAAATGGATTGATGAAAGGACAATTGATGGATGGATGAAAGTGAAAATGGATGAGTCAGTGAAAGAGTGGATGGATGGATAATGAGAAAGAATGGAGGGATGAGTGAGTAAAAGGATGGATGTTGGGATGAGAGAAAGGGAGGATGAACTGATGAAGGGAGTGAACGGATGGATGAGTGAAAGGGTGGATGGATGAGTGAGAGAATGGATGGATAAAAGGATAGACAGGAGTGAAAGTGGATGGATGAGTGGAAGGGAGGGTGAAATGTTGAATGGAAGAATGGATGGAAGGAAGGATGAGTGGAAGAATGGATGGAAGGATGAGTGAAAGAATGGATGGACGAGTGAAAGGGAGGGTGAACCGATGGGCAAATGAGTGAAAGCTCAGCTGAACGAGTGAGTGAAAGGATGAGTGAGTGAAAAGGTAAATGGGTGGGCGGGCGGAAGGGTGGGTTGAATAGTGAATGGGTGGATGGATACCTAAAAGGATGGCTGAGTAAAAAAATGGATGGATGAGTAAAATAATGGATAGATGAGTGAAGGGATACATAAAAGGAGGGATACAGGGAAAAAGGGATGAGTAAAAGAATGGATGGATGTGTGAAAGGGAGGGTGAATGGATGGGCAGGTGTGTGAAGGTGTGGATGGATGTGTGACTCAAAGAATGGATGGAGGAGTGAAAGGGTAAATGGGTGGATGGATGAGTGGATTGAAGGGTGGAAGAGTAGATGGATTCGTTTAAGGATGGATTGGTGAGTGAAAAAGTGGATGGGTGAGTGAAAGAGTATGGAGGGATTGATGAAGTGAAAGGGCGGATGGATGAATGGATAAGAGAAAGGGTGGATTTATGAATGACTGGAAGGACGGATGAGGAAAAGTGAATAGAGAGATGGATAGGTGAAAGGGTGGATGATTAGCTGAATGGATAGGTTTGATGGATAGGTTTTGAGGTGGACAGATAGGTTTGGATAGGGATGGGCAGACAGAGAATGGTGAAAGGCAATTAATTGATGACAGAATGGTAGATATCAACAGGTGCATGGAAGGATGAAAAAATGACTGGACAGATAAATGCTTGGATGAAAGACAAGAGCGCTCTTCCGGGGAGGGTTGCGATGACGTGCTGCGGTTCTCTGGTGCCAGAAGAGCTTGTGTTCGACGTGGGGGGTATTTTCATTTTCTGGCAAATCCCTTGTTCAGTAATTCTACTTTCCCTTCGCTCCCAACACCCCCTTCCACACTGTCCCCAAAGACCAGACTTAGAATTTCATGGAAAAGAATAAATCCGCATATTGCCATCCCTCTCCATAGAGATGGAAACAAGGTTATCTTTAAATGCTTTGAGGAATTAGGAGCGAGTTTTGGTAGCTCAAGTTTTTTTCAACCTTAATCCATTTTTTAAAATCTGGATTATCAGAGCAGTCACTACAAAATTAATATGTCGCCTCTGGGAAACATAAAAGCAAACTTTCTCAAGGTCCTAGAATACCATAAGGTACTCTTTGACGTCACAGTGTAGCTGAAAAATCAAAATCTTTGAGATAAACTTAACACTTAAGTGAACAAACGCAGGATTAGATTCCTGTTGGAGGTAGCTCACTCAGTGTGGCCAGATCAGCTTAAAACATGTCAGTAGGGACCGGAGTTCTTCCTTTTACATAGGTGTCCAGTGATGAACCTCACATTAAGCGCCACACACATGGCCTACACATGGGCCAAAAGCCTCTAAAAGCATCACTGCAGAAATGTTCGCGCTCTGCTCTGGGAAGGCACCTTGCAATGGTTTGATGGCACCCAGAAACCTGCCGAGGCCATACTAACACCGATACAAACATTATTACTTTGCTCTGGCAGTGATGTGAACACTGCTCCAGAGCTTAAATGAAGAATACCTGTATCAAATATCTACTGCCTAATCTATAAACTTTCAGGCAACCAATTTTACTTACATTGGCGTCGACGATCAAAAACACTTGTTACTTATAGACCTTCAACAGGAGAACTTCAAGTATCCCTATAATGCATAGTTTATAGAAAACCATGTTTCCCCAGCAGCAGAACAGAAAAACCTCAACAAAAATAGACTCCATCCTGTGAGCAGTCCTGTGGTTGTGTTCTCTTGCTCAGCAAGTATGGAGTTGGAGATAGGGATATAGAAGGTAAAACTTAAGCTCTCTCTCTTTCCAAACCACCAACCTGTAGTCAAGATCAGTGTCCCTTGCAGCATTTCTTACTACACAGACGCGCAGAATCAAGGCCATTGTTGCTCAACTGGAGAAAGTGAAGCATTTTAGGTTCTTCCAATAAGACTGTGGTGAGTTACCCCGACGAGGCCGCCTTCACTGTGCTTTACCTACAGAACAAGAGAGACCCACCTCGTACAGTCTCCTGATATGTGGTGCAAACTGGAGTAGGGCACAAGTTTAAGGGATCCTGGAGGACTGGTGTCAGATTAAGGAGTTAACTCAATGTTTCTAGCTTGAAAACTGTGTCAAAGAAGAGGCTTGGCATATTTAACATCCAAAGCATCCCAATAATCTGGTAGATCGGTCAATACTCTTGAATAAACGCCACACGAATGTTGCGGAGTCATTGAAATTTTTAAAGATGAAACGCTTTGCTGTTCCTGCTGTCATTTCAAATCTGTGAATACCAGTTTATACCCACAGATATAAATCTATAGTTTACCATTAAGATTTCCACTTTTCAGTACGATAAGCAAGGTATGGCCAAATGTATCTCGGTTACTCACTGCAATTCTCTAGTCCACCATGTCTAGTCTTGCTAGGCTGGGATGCCAGTTTTCTGTAACAGGGTTCAAGGATATATCGGGAAAGGTTAGTTTCTATGGATGCATGGAAAGTTCTGATGACAGCTGTTCAAGCTGACAGTAGCCAGTATGTCCGGTTTTATTTATGATGCAAGAAGGGAGAGTTTTTAATCATCTCACCATTAATAGTCCATCTGAGACCTGAAGTCTGAACTAGATGAACACTTTCAAACACAACCTAGACAAATAATCAACTCAGTATAAGGTGATGGAAGCATGGGGTTGAAAAGGGTACTGGACACTGTGGCATGAACAATGAAGCTTGTGGTGGGGGCCGCAAGGTTGACCTCCGAATGAGAGATATGATGGATGGGTTCAGAATCTCTGAATTAGCACGATTCTCATTTTGCCTTGGGTATACCACATAGTTACTACACATGCAAGTTCTTAATGTTTTCTACTTTGGGCCTGAATCATGCAAAAGCATACTTAATGATGCTTTAAAATGTCCAAAATTTCGAAAGATGAGCCGCAGATGGAAGGATTTAAATCTGTTTAGGTATGAAAATGACTTTTTAGGACTGAATGGGAGATACTGGCAAGTTCAAGAATCATGAAGCATTTAGGACAGTTTGCAGCTTTCGTTAAAGTGGAGGAGGGGGAGATGCTGTAAAAACGAGGGCAACGTCAAACTTTTTGCATTTGTTTAAGACGTTCCAGAAATGAACTCTATCTAGTTCATTATTGAATGGTTTCAAAATCCACTATGGAAATTGCAGAGGTTAGGAAAAGAGCCATGACTGAAAAATCCCCAAAGGCTGCCAGGTGAAAAGCACATTTGGGAGGTCTCTGATCCTTATTAACAATTAGACTGTGTCAAGTTCTCCTAGGCTGAAGAGCTGGTCCCACATAAACAGTGGATGACAAGTAGAGGATACAGTATTTCCCACTCCTGGAAGGGCGCAGAGACTAACCTGATTCCTCAGAAAAATCCAAACTATCACCCTCCAACTTTGAAAGGCTGCATTTTCCAGCCGGAGTGATCGACTTTAGGCAACTGTATTTTTAAGTAATTCTTGCAAAATTCATATATTTATTACAGTGTGTTGGATTTTTCTCGTTTTGGTCGTTTTACACAGATAAATACTGGCTATTTTTCTAGAATTGCTGTGGTGTTCTTTAGTTGTGTTTTCACTGTATTACTGTGTGTCATATGCAAATGCTTTACACATTGTTTCTGGGATAGGCCTGGCTGCTCGTGCCAAGCTACCAAGGAGGTGAGCAGGGGTTATCTGAGCTGTGTATCTCCCTTACTATAACTAGAGAGATGGTCCCTACTTGGACAGGGTGTAAACCGACTGCCTACTAGAGACCCTATTTCTTAACATCCATCTATCCCCTGCTCTTTCTCCTAGTACTCCATATATTCCTCGCTCCATCCTCTAATACTCTTTCTATTCCCCGATATGTACACTAGTACTCTATCTATTTACCATTCTGTTCTCTATCTATTCCCCCACTGTCCTCTAGTACTCCATCTATTCCCAGCTCCATCCCTAAGTACTCTATCTATTCTCAACTGTGTCCCCTACTACTCCATCTATCCCCCGCTCTGTCCTCAGTACTCCATCTATTCCACGCTCTGTAGCCTAGTACTCGATCCATTCTTCACCCTGTCCCACTAGTACTCCATCTATTCTCCACTCTGTGCCCCTAGTACTCCATCTGTTCTCCACTTTGTTCCCTACTACTCCATCTATTCTCCACTCTGTCCCCTATTACTCCATCTATTCCCCGCTCTGCCCCTTAGTACTCCATCTATTCCCTGCTCTGGCCCCTAGTACTCCATCTATTCCCCACTCTGTCCCTAGTACTCATCTACTCCCCACTCTAACCCCTACTACTCCATCTATTCCCCACTCTGTCCCCTACTACTCCATCTAGTCCCTGCTGTCCCCTAGTACTCAATCTATTCCCCGCTCTGTCCCGTAGTACCCCATCCACTCCCTGCTCTGCCTCTTAGTACCCCATCCATTCCCTGTTCTGCCCCATAGTACTCCATCTATTTCCTGCCCTGTCCCCTAGTACTCCACCTATTCCCCGCTCTGTCCCCTAGTACTCCATCTATTCCCTGCTCTATCCCTAGTATGGTATCTATTCCCCGCTCGGCCCCCTAGTACTCCATCTATTGGCTGCTTTTTCCCCTGGTACTCAATCTTTTGCCTGCTCTGCCCCCTAGTACTCCATCTATTCCCCCACTCTATCCCCTACTACTTCATCTATTCCGCCCTCTCCCCTAGTACTCCATCTATTCTCTGCTCTGTCTCATAGTACCCCATCCATTCCCTGCTCTCTCCCTTAGTACTCTATCTATTGCTTGCTCTGCCCCTCGTACTCCATCTATGCCCTGCCCTGTCCCCTAGCAGTCGATCTGTTCTCTGCTCTCTCCCCTATTACCTCACCTAGTCCCTGGTCTGCCCCCTAGTACTCCATCTATACCCCTCTCTGTCCACTAGTACTCCATATATTCCCTACTCTAGCCCTTAGAACTCCATCTATTCCTCGCTCTGCCCCTAGTACCCCATCTATTGCCTGCTCTGCCCCCTAGTACTCCGTCTTTTGCCTGTTCTGCCCCCCTAGTACTCCATCTAATTCCTGCTCTGCCCTTAGCAACCATCCATTCCCTGCTCTGCCCCCTAGTACTCCATCTATTCCCTGCTCTGTCCCCTAGTACTCCATCTGTTCCCCGCTCCCTCCCCTAATACTCCATCAATTCTCCGCTGTCCCTTAGTACTCCATCTATTACCCATTCTGTCCCCTAATAATAGCAGTACTTTTGAGCAGGTGATAGCACCACACATTATCAGAAAACTTTTTGGACATAGGGTAAAAGCATACTGAGATTCTAGTCAAGGACGCAGTATAGAATTATGCTAAAATTTCTTGGCAACTATAATCTTACAGTGGGTTTTCACACTGTGGGTTGGTGTATTTCATACTGAACAACAGATGAATGTCATACATCTGCAAGGTACCGATAAGTACATCCGTAAGTTGTATGCCTCGAGCATTCATGTGCTGGTTTTTAAATGAGCCCAGATTTATCTCACCTTCGTAGAATGTAGGCCCATTATGGTTATTTTTTATTTGCTTTCTCTACTGTAAAGGTTTCGTGTTGATTCTACCAAACTAGCTTCTTCTTCAAATTAAGGAAACATTGCTCAGGGGTTCCAATTCTCTGATAGTTTATGTTCATTTAAAGTAATAAGCAGGTAAAATTACTATAAAATAATTCGAATTATAAAAGCAGACACAGTTGTAATCAGCATCCGACTTACTGCAGCTAAGAAGGATCAAAAGCACTTTCAGCCAGAAGGGATTCAAATTCGAGGCGCACACCTTAAAAAACGTCCTCGGCAGCAAGCACTTCGCTCACTGAGCTATCTCTCGGCTCACAGGCCAAATCCACAGAAGGTGCAGGAACTTCCCGTTACTGGACCCACAGGCGTCAACGTGCAAGACTGCAAACGCTTTGCCCGTGAATGGAGCAGAAGATGTGGTCGGGGAAGTGCAGCATCCGCTTAGCAGGCTGTCTCCTGTGGATTACACATCTGTGAACATGTTTTCATTCTAAAAATGTGCGTGCTTGCATTCTGAATGTGGTCGTGATCGAATGAGCCTCCCTATGCCAACATATTGTTTTTAACATGGTTTCCTGGTCACACTTTGAGACTTCCCATATTTCCAGAATGTCTCGCTGGTACCCACATCTCTCTCAGCCCAAAAATATTTAATGCAATTAATAGCATGTACTGAACAAGAGTCTCTTAATAAAAACTTTCAATAGCATCAGTGACTTCAAACAAACCTCAGAACCCTCATTTGTAGCCAGACGCTGGCAGGAAGCGCTAAGCCAGCAGAAGCTTCAGCAGAGCCAGGCTGGTGTCATGCGAGATGTCCTGCAAACTGCAAGGGTATAAATCTCCTCAAACAATGATGAGGTGCAGGCATGGGGTTACCTGGGGCTTTCACTCTCGAAATTCAGTCCTAACAAGATGGCGGCTATTGTAGTCAGACGTGTGAACCTTGAGGTCACCTTGTTGTGATGGCTGAATCAGGTGAGGGTTGTGAAGTCTGCCCAAACTTGAAGGATAAAGATTTGACAGGAAAGACCTCCCCCCCCCCTGAACTTCTAATAACGATTCTGGATGTGAGTTTATCTTTTCCATAGCCGGGGACACTGGACTCGCACCTGCCCCCATTTTTCAGCCGCTAGGAGGCGCACTGGTTGGTCTCGTGTGCAGCTGGTAAGCATTTGTGCCTGAATGCTAGATGCTGAAGTGCAGGGATGCCTGACCTCTTCCCCAGAGCCATGGGGAGTGGAGATAGTTGAAGCTTTATTGCAAACTTTCACTCCTCTCAGAAGCTAGCTGGACCTCTTTAATCAGAGAGAGGCACACCCGGGCTAGAGTGTCAACACCACAAGGTATGCAAGCTGTGATTCTTACCGCACATTTTGTCTACTCAGGCCACCATTTTATCCCCAAGTGAGGTGGGTCACAGACCCTGCAATAATGGCCAGGGTTGGAAAATGGCACTAGAGGTAGAAAGCAGAACTGCTTTGGCGAACCTCCCGCTACGGTCCCACCTGGTGGCTCTCGGTTAGTCCAACAAGCATTGGCAAAGCCCATACGCACGCCTTATTGACCTTTTGGCTTTACCACTGTTGTGCAGCATCACCAAGAAGTTGTGGGTTTCCTATCTTAGTTGCCCCTCTTCAAGAAGCAGGGTGACGATACTGATGTAACGGGTGTGTGATTTACATAGCAGGTACATATTCAGTTGTATATATGCAGGCCCTCCCCTTATCCTAAGGGGAGCAAAGCAATCCTGTTCAGCACACACTTCTTTAACACACAAAGAAAACAGAGCAGAAACGGTACCCAAACATTCCAAGCAACTGGTTCTAGATGGTATAGCATAGAACATGCCTATCACGCGAGGGGACTAAAAGACCAGGCTCAAAGAGCCCCCCCTCTTGCCCACTGCACAGGGTACAGTTCACACGTGACAGCAGTGCTAGGTAATGGCAATCCCAAGGCACACACTGATTCACCATCAAGAGGGCTTGACACCTGCCGCCATCAGTCTGAGGCATCTACGGGGTAGGGACCATACTACTAGGCAGCTGTCCTGCAACTCATCCTCGGACCTTTGAGGTACTAGAAGAAGAAGGAGCCCGGTGGTCCACGTGCTCAAATGCACCCAGCACTTCAGACCAGAAGGGCACTATGGGCCACATCCCCCTCGCCTCCTCCCTTCTAAGAGCAAGCTCTTCCGCTCGAGCCCATACCTTACCAGCGGCATCCCACCGTGACACTGCCAGGCCTGCTGCGGATTTCCACGTCATGGCAATCTGTCTTTTAGCCAGTGTAAGTGCTGGATCAAGAAATCTTTCTTGGGCTTCAGTCTAGGGAAGGACCCCAATAAACACATCTCCAAGACTAATAGCCTGTTTCTGTGAAGTGTTATATCTAAATTATGCACCACTCCTGCCCAAAACTCTTGCCCATAAGCACAGGACCAGGTCATAAGGCAGAAGTCTGTCTCTGCCAGCGCACACCGGGGACAGGGCTTGCACCTCAGTCATGTGCCCAAGAGAGTCAGCCTATGAAGATACTGCAGTTAAGCTCTATCCCACAGTATGCAGTCATGCCTATCCAACAACAAGCGGACCTCGACGCCAACCCTCCATGCGTCTCGCCATTACGACTGCGTGCTGTAAATCTGAAGATATCCATTTACCCTAGTTGCTCATCATCACCACTTAGACCTTCAAGCTCACAGAGGCCACAGCCCACCACAGCCTGCAGATCACTGCCTAGCAACTGAGAAGGGAACCCCAAAATATGAAGTTAGGATCCTCTCCTTCTAGTGTCTAAAATGCCAGTTTTCATATACCCTGTGGTCTGTCATGCCCCGAGCTGCACGGTCCTTAATGTTTTGAACATGTTGTAGGGAAGACTCTGTGGCTCCCTTGCGGTACTCTACGGTGCCATTTTGGTATCAAGTCGACACTACACTCCTCCTAGACCAGCCACTTTCCAAGAAGACTTCCTGCAGTTGTAACATAGCAGCTTTGATGGCAGGCACCCTCAATCTCATCCTCCGATGTACGTCTTAATACATAGCCTTCAATGATCTAATCGATGCCTTTTCAGCTCCCGAGGTTGGACAGCATCTCAAGAACAGCATCTTCCCTCTCTTTAAGGGACTCATGCACGGATCTATCCCAGGCTGTACAATTTTCTTTGACCTCTCCTGGTTTCCTTTCCTCTTTTTTCTTGGATATAATAGCAGTAATCACCAGTCGACGAAGTAATACTCAGGCAGTGGGATCCCAGCCGTTCCACTAAAAGTTACCTTGTTCTGGGAAAAGCCAACAATTCCTTCCCCACAGTCTTGTGGTAATCAAAGTGGGTTACAGTCAAAGTGAAGGGTACCTAGGTTCCACCAGGTGTCAAGTAAAACCACCAGCAATTTTCTTGGAGACTTTTACAACAGTGCCACGGATGACGAGGACCTCACCCCCACTGGGTGATGCTGTGGTCTGTTGTGGCTAGACCGTGTCTTTAATATATCAGTCTGGTCTTTTGCAGAGGACCAATCTCACTGAATCTTTTCCATTGTACTGGTAACACACTGCTCCCAGGGCGCCGCCATCTTGAAGCCTCTCACGACGAGCGGGCCAAGGAGCCTTCTGTCCCCAAACTCCACACGGTCCACAAGTTTCAGTGTGAGAGATGTCCGTGGGTGCACCACCCAGATGACGCAGTCCTCAGAAATGCATCAGGCTCCCAGTTAAACCGACAGGCCCAGAAAGGAGCCAGTGGGGGTAGCTCGGGACAATAGCAGCCATCTTTGAGGTCTGGTGGTCCAACACAACTTGCCGTCTTATAGCTTGTAATACCACCCACACTTGAGACGTATCTAGGCTACTAGGATACATTTGTCAGTATTCCTCAATGTAATACTATGCATGTAGAACCTGGCCCCTCGGGATCTTTTCAGGGGTCCCCAGGAGCGCTTCCAGGCCACCTCTCAGCACACTCTCCTCACTGTGGTGGGCTGGACCCAGCTTGTTTTACCAGGCCTGCATACTTCCGGTGCCTCGCAGCTCCTGAGGGCGTGTGAGGTGCCATGTTAGCGCTACATTAAACACCTAAACAATGCCAGCAGCGGCAGCCAGCGCGTGAGCTCATTCCCTTCCTGCCTGAGGTCACTGGATGGACCTGCTGTGCCAAGAGCACGTGAGCGGCGATGGACCAACAGCCACATTTTACAGAAAGAAACGAACCCCAACAACCTAAAACTATGCTATTGTATGCGGCAAGAAACTCTGCTCGTCCCACTTCACCGGCGACAATCCATCTTCGGGTACCTGGCTCCGTGTTTGTGCTTTGGACACCGGAAGGCTTCCATTCATTGTTGGCTGCAGGGTCGGGGGCATTAGGCGCACAGCTCCAGACAGGGCACGTGCACGCCACCCTGGGCCCGGATCTTCAGTGCAACTGGACACTGAAGGCAAAGTCCAGGGACGGGCGACGCGCACGAGAGCCAGGGAGGACAACCGGGGGTGATTGAAGGAAGGCACCGGTGCCAAGGCCGGACTGGGAACCCAAAGCAGCCCTGGCAAATTGTGGCAGACCATCCCCCAGGGCTTGAGAGAGACGTAAAGGGGGGGGGGCACGAACTAGTCTCCCTCCACCCCCCCTCAAAGAATATTTCTGCAATACTTTTTCATTATTCAACAGAATTAGCTTGTAAAGCATGGTAAATGATGACCTTACAGTGCATCAGGTTTCAACAATCTTTATTGGGGCTCTTCAATGAATCCCTCACTGTCACCATCCAAAAGTCCCCCCTCTCTCACGTGCATTTCATTTGTTTTATAGCCCCTGCCTCTCATACCAGTGTAGAGTATCGGTGCACTTTAGATCACACACATAAAGAGGCAATGAATGAATCATACACGTGTAAATCAGTGTATAGGAACTGTTACATAGGACAAAGTCGACTACAGTGTGTAGGAGTCACGTGTATCCATATTGGTAGGCATTTTAAGAGTACTTGGACTGGAGAAGCACAAACACAGGATTCTGAATGTAACAGAGTGCTTAAGGTTCACTGCACTAATAATTTATTTCTACCCAAACAAACCCTTTTTAGTAACATTAGGATAATGAAAGACTCAGAAAACATTACTTTCTAACCTGTACCATGCAGTTTGCATGCTGCTCTTTGGTGACATTTTGTAGCTCACTGCTAGAATATGAATGTAATTTATGAACTGCACAGTAAGAAAAGGGTCTTTGTCACAAAAAGCACGAACCCTATAAGCTATGCCCATAAAATACTGCTCTGTGATATGCATAGTGCACGTTCTTTGCAGCAGGCATATTAACCATCTGTGCTACCTTTGATGAGTCAAAACTGCCACTAGGCAAAGCTAATCTCTCTCCAGCCGGTACATTAATCACCTGAGTTATCTTGACACTTTTATTGTTACCTGAAAACTACTGGATACGCAAGGAACTCTGCAGCAGGTACTTTGAAAACTGCTGCACTCCTCCAAAAACAACCCCTAGTAACAGAACCGCCCGCCCACCCTTCCAGCCTCACAGGGAAATGCCTGATGCCCAGTACGGCCAGTCCGGTCTTGACCGATGGTACAAGGACACCATCTGGAGCAGTCTGAACCTCTACTACAGTCCACTGGCTACAGATGAGGTCATATGGGCTGATGTATGGGAGCAGACTTCACCTCTGGTTTTGCAATCTGATGGAGAGCAATGGAGGCAGCTGATGACAGGATGCACGCCAGACACCCAATCTGCACTACACTGAACATCACCCTCAGCTATCTCCAGGGACAGCACCGAAGCTGCACTGAGCACAGCGCAGGACACTGGCAGCCCAGAGACTGATCTGCAGCTAATCACGCTCTATGCATTGATGGGCCTCAAATAATTAATCTGTTCTGAGAGGCTGCAGTTAGTGGGATACACGGGGGGCGGGGCGGGGGGAGGCGCAGCTGGTCGGGATACACTGGGGGGCCATAGTTGGTCGGGATACACCTGGGGGCTGCAGCTGGTCAGGACACCCAGGGACCGCAGCTAGTCAGGACACACCCAGACACACCCAGGGGCCGCAGCTAGTCAGGACACACCCAGGGACTGCACCTGGTCAGGATACACCCAGGGACTGCACCTGGTCAGGATACACCGAAAGGCCACAGCTAATCAGAATACACCCTGGCGTAGCAGCTAGTCAGGATAACTTGAAGGAACGCACCAAGAGGCTGAAGCTAACCAGGTTGCACCGAGGGCCCGCAGCTAACCAGGCTGCGCGGAGGGCCCGCAGCTGACCAGGCTGCGCGGAGGGCCCGCAGCTGACCAGGCTGCGCGGAGGGCCCGCAGCTGACCAGGCTGCGCGGAGGGCCCGCAGCTGACCAGGCTGCGCGGAGGGCCCGCAGCTGACCAGGCTGCGCGGAGGGCCCGCAGCTGACCAGGCTGCGTGGAGGGGCCGCAGCTGACCAGGCTGCGTGGAGGGGCCGCAGCTGACCAGGCTGCGTGGAGGGGCCGCAGCTGACCAGGCTGCATGGAGGGGCCGCAGCTGACCAGGCTGCAGCGAGGGGCCGCAGCTGACCAGGCTGCAGCGAGGGGCCGCAGCTGACCAGGCTGCAGCGAGGGGCCGCAGCTAACCAGGCTGCAGCGAGGGGCCGCAGCTAACCAGGCTGCAGCGAGGGGCCGCAGCTAACCAGGCTGCAGCGAGGGGCCGCAGCTAACCAGGCTGCAGCGAGGGGCCGCAGCTAACCAGGCTGAGTGTAGGGGCCGCAGCTAACCAGGCTGCGTGGAGGGGCCGCAGCTAACCAGGCTGCGTGGAGGGGCCGCAGCTAACCAGGCTGCAGCGAGGGGCCGCAGGTAGTCAAGATACATCGAGGGGCAGTAGCTAACTAGGTAGCCCCGAGGGGCCCAACTCATGCCTTAAAGAGGTCTTCCACTGGATGAAGGAGAGCTTCCCGTCCATGAACGGCACTGAATAGGAAATCTCAGACTTTTAGGAACTCTGATTTCGAACCTGTACTCCTCCCCTGCCCTCATGGCTTCAGAACACACCCATCCGTCTCACCAAAAGTCACAAACCTGAGGCCATGTACAAAGTCCACACCGTGGCTTACAGGGCTCAACTTTCCATCCTAGGTAAAACCCTCCTTGCTCTGCCACATCAGCCGCCAGGTGGATTTCTTGAGAGTCTAGGTCATGGGTCACCTTTTTTTCTTATTGCAATATCATTTATACAGAGCTCTCAAAGTACTCCGTCGACAGGCCCCAAAGTTGTCAAACAGGCATCTAAAATATGCTAAACGTGGGCCAACGTGACCACATCAAACCAGCAACAAACACAAGCCGTACACCAGCGCATGCATGAAGCAACAGTCAGCTTCAAGGACATCTGCATGGTAAACAAAGCCTGCTGGGGGAAGCACCAATCAGCCTAGTGACCGCAGGGAAACATGCAGGGTGATAACCTCCAAATGAATGCAAGGATAAGTAAGTATATGCCCAGTGACCATCGTGAGGAGGAAGTACACACAGAAACCTGCAGCAAAGTTTCATTGTTGATGCTTCTTACACTTTCAGCTCTCCTTTACTAAAACTACACAATTCACACCCGAATCGCATCTGACACATAATGACACTTTTTACGCTAAAGCTCTAGAGTTAAGTTGGGGGGTCACCCCCCTCCAGGCCATTACAGACACTATCTCCAGTCCTTATTTTCCACCGAGAAATCATTGTTTTCAGATGGATTAGTCTAATTAGTTCAACATCTGCAAAATAAGACTACAACACCCAGGATGCATCAGGTTATCATAGGAACGCCCAGGACTAGAAACAAGTATCTGGAATAACCTGGAGGAAGATGGTCATCCTTAATGTCTACCACATCAAATTGACTAACCATATACATTAAATAAAAGAAAACAGCACTCAAACATGTTAAAAGTGTTTCCATCTACGCCACAAATGCTTTAGAGAAATTTCCAAAATCGCAATAAAGGGAATACATTATACTAGTGCCATTAACTTATATTCTCACTACGAAAAGTATTTCAGAAGAAAATCACAATACAAAGAATAACACATTAACAAAAACAGAGACGTATTGGGCCACAGAAGACAGAAAACAGGTTCTGGTCTGGCACCTTCTCAACTAAAACTTTACACACCCAATGAAACAACATAAGCACCGCCTTACATCAGACTACAGCACCCCGCCTTTAGCACACCCTCTGTTGTGTCTGGTTAGGACCGGTTTTTATTTGCAGGTTCACTCAAATGTCCCACAGGTTTTACTGCATGTTAAGTATGGAGTGCACCATATTTTACAACACAGAAACATGCATCATCAAAAAAAGAATGTATATGTCCATTACTTTAATTTATCAGAGAATATTGAACATGGTATTTTGTGACCGGGGGCGGCTGCTTCGCAGTGGCGAAGGAGCGTCGCCCCACTGGCTGTTCCAGAAGCAGAAAAATAAAACAATAGTTTACTATCGTTTTATTTTTCTGCTTCTGGCTCAGCAGTGCAGGGAGGGGCGGGGCTGGGCCATGGGAGGTGGGGACAGTGCACCTAAGTGCACATGTGTGTTTGGCTCTCCATCTGAGGCCAGCCAAACACACATGCGCACTTAGGTTTCTCCAACCCAGCTGTATACACAGCCGGGCTGGAGAAACAGCACAGACCCCCAGGCTTGTGTCTCAGCGGCAGTCAATGCAGCTCAGACCAATCCTGGCGTAGCTTTCATGCAAAGTTTGGCATGAAAGCAGCAGGAGGACTGCTGAGGAGCCTGTGGTGGTCTCCCCGCAGTGAATGCTGGGACACCATCAGGAGCAGAGGAGCGAGGCAGCAGGGACGGAGGCAAGGTAAGTGTTTTTATTTTTACCTCATCTGCGTCCCCTCCCCCCCCGCACCTCCCCTTGAGTTATGCGGCGGCCGCCACTGATTGTGGCAAGCTCGTCAAAGTCACTTAGTAATTTAAGAGCCAGGGAAGAATTTGCCACTTTCACATCCCATCTCTCACTATCAATAACCTAATTCAGTGGCTCCCAACCCTTTGACTTCTGTGGACCCCCACTTTATCATTACTGGAACCGAGGGACCCCCACTGAATCATTATTGGAATCCGGGGACCCCCAACTGAGTCATTACTGAAAGCTTGACACGTAATCTGATAATATAATTTAATTTTCTAAGCAGTCACGGACCACCTGAGGAGGCTTCGCGGACCCCCAGGGGTCCCCGGACCACAGGTTGGGAACCCCTGACCTAATTAAACGATTTGTAAAACACAAAAAAACGACGGTATGTCTGCTTAAGCATCGATTCACAGCTGGGGGCTTGACCTTTATCCCTGCAGAAACCACACTATGGTGTCTGAGCTGTGGGCATCTTCCACCTAGACTACACAAAGGACACGTTCTGGTCTTGCTTTCCAGCCACCTTCTGGCCTCACAGTGACAAGTCCTGGCACTTTCCTGTCTCATGCCTTCCCTAGTCTTGCATGTCTCCCACCTTACACAGGTCTCCTCTCTCTGCTGGCTCAGAACTCTCTGCCCATCCCTTTATTTCTTGACCTCTCCACGTGTACACCAAGCATCCTCTGGTGCCCCAGCTCTCCCTCCAGCCTGGCCAACCTGGGATTTTCTTGAACTCTTCTTTCTCTGGTTGCAATTTTCCTTTTCAACCGGGCGCCTGAGCACCTGCTTCTCACCTTCTGCTAATGCTTTGCCTTTATGTTTAATTATTCAGCATACCATACTCTCCCTTTGTTATTTACAGACATAGACTCTCTCCCTGCTCTGCTTCCCAGTGACAATCTAGGTCTTTGCCCATCCTCCTCACCCAATTTCAGACTCCTCCTTTCAACCTGGCACCTTGTTCTGGCTCCTCGTGATTCACAGGTAAGGTTTCCGATTGGCAGAAACGATTAAGCTTTCAGCTTCACACGCCCATACAGTATCGTGGAATAATAGAGCCAACTATGGTATTCTATTTATTACACTCACAAACGTTTTGTGTGCCTACTTCGCTTTAGGATGGTAAATATTTTGCTATATGTCCACTTTTTGCCATCTGAAATCATTCACTTCTCTTAGTAGCCTTTTTGAGGTTTAACACTGATGTAATACTAAAGAGCTTGCCATTGGAAGTTGATCATTTCCACCATTTGCAAAGGTTTGATTGGCAGTGAAGTTGGGATGGGCAAAAGATACACTTGAAAGACTTGTCCTTGCGTAATCCACCAATGACTTTGCTGCTCACGAGTCCTGAATCAGCGTGAATACATGGAAACTCCCATCATTGCACATAGTCTTTGCCATTCACTTGTATTCCCCTTTGCATTCATGTATCTAATTTTCATACCTTTGATCTACACAAATCCTACCATAAAACTAATCTGAAAACAGGATGTATTTAAATGATTAGCTAGGTTAACAAGAAAGTCAAGTTTAAGAGTAATCTGACAGACATGGACCCATAACAAAAGGTCTCCATTTCACACTTTGATCTAGTCCTAGGGTTCCCAACCTTCTGACTTCTGTGGACCCCCACTTTATCATTACTGGAACCTGGGGTCCCCCAGTGAATCACTATTGGAATCTGGGGACTCTCCACTCAGTCATCACTGGAAGCCGGGTACATTGGCCTAAACAATGTCTCTGATTTGACACACAAAGCAATACACGAAAAATACAGAAATAAGCATTCAAACAGATACACAAATGATATTTTATTTAATTTGCTAACAAATATAAATAAAAAGAAATACAAATTTAATTTCAATAGGAAGGTTGGCGCTTGTCTAAATTCAACTGAAGCCACACATTGTCCATGCTGTGTTCAGTTTGATGCACCTGCACTGCTCCCACGAATCAATCTAAAGATACTAATTCAATTTTTGGCCTCCAATTTCAAATTCCTTGACATTTACAGTACTTTTTAAAGTTTTCCGTTGTATATGTTGCTACTTTATATACGCTTTATTAATATGATGATAATATTTAATTTTTGAAGCAGCCACGGACCCCTGAGGAGGCAACACGGACTACCCAGGGGTCCACAGACCACAGGTTGGGAACCACTGATCTAGGATGAACAAATCAATCCTACAACCGGATCAGGCAAGAGGGTCTTGGTGTAAGGTTACTACCGAGCCTTGTTGTAAGATAGCAAAAGGAGCGGCAACTGAAGAGTGACAGTTATTACACATGTCACGCATGGCTAAACCTCAGGGACCTTGTTATGCTCCATACGGTACTGTGTAAACGTATATATTTTTCCTCTGTGACCTGTAATGTCAGCGCTGCTAAGGTAGGACCTGAGTGCAACTCAATCAGAGGCGATTGTATCCCACCCGGTGAGGCCGCGGGTGAGACGAAGATGGTTTGGCACGAGAGGTCTGTCCACATGTGCGGTTCGGAATGGCAGGTGGAGCTCCGGGATTCCTAGTGACTGTCGGACACACTGGAGGAGAACCACCGTCATCACACGGCAAAGGGTGATTCTACCTGAGAGCAAGCTAAAGCGCGCACAGTAAAGGTGTGAGCAGCATTGTGTGCCTGTCCTCTTGGTCAGATCTTCGAAACTCTTGCTTCTCATCAGAGTATCCTGTGGAAACTCTAGAGACTTCAACATCAAAGTGCTGTCCACGGTGCTGAACTCCCGGAGGAGAACATTAGTAATTTGTTGCTTGTGAAAGGTACGCAGCGGAACGAGGGACACCGCTAATAATAATTTCTACAATGGAGTTTGAATGGCTAGGGCTAGTGGTTACCTCCGTTCCATCTATACTTTTCTGAACTATGATTTTTCAGGGTCTATTGAAGTGTTATTTGTTTCTGGGTAAGCTCAATTATTGGACATTCATTTATAAACTGAGTGTGTAACATGCAGGCTCATCTCTAATAGTGGGTGGGGCATACAACGTCAGGATCTGGGAAAAAGCCTGACAAGTGCATTAATTTATGAGACTTACCTCACTACTATCAAGCGCCAAGGATACTAACATGGCTTATAACTATGATTTTGTACAACTAATATCAGAATCTAACAAAGAATGTTTGTTAGAAATGGTCTCTCTAGTTGGCAGAGGTATACACCCTTGTCCAAATAGGGACCACAATCCTAGTTAGGGTAACTCAAACATGATCCAAATTATCCCTTGCCCACCCTCTGGTAGGTTGGCACTGAGCAGTCAGGCTTAACTTAGAAGGTAATGTGTAAAGTATCTGTGCAATAAATCATACAACAACACAGTGAAAACACTACAAAAATACACCACATAGGTTTAGAAAAAATAAGATATTTATCTGGTCAAATTAAGGTCAAAATGATAAAGATTCAATAAGTACAATTAGAAATATCACTTTCGCAAGAATAAAAAGAGTCTTAAATCTTGGGGATCAACAGTTATCTCTTGTTAGCACAAAGTACCTGGTTTGCGTCAAAATGATCACGCATGGAGACCGCAGAGGAGGAGATGCATTGTAAAATAGAGTGTGCGGTAGATTTTCCGGCACGGCACAGACAATGCGTCATTTCTTTCCATTCTGCAAGAGGCTTTGTGTCTGTTTCTGGGCCACAGGCTTTGTTCCTCACTGCGATGCAGGAGTCTTTTGACACCCAGGGACGATGCAGGGAAATCCTGGGCGTGCTGGCCGAAGTCCCAGGTGTTGCGTCAATCCGGTATGGCGTTCCGGTGAATTTATGTCACACGGAAGGCACTGCATGGATTCTTCACGCAGGAAGTCGGGCTGCATCGTTCCGGTTTGGCTGTGTGTCGATCAGGTAGGGCTGTGCAGCAAAGCTTCTGTCTCAAGGCAGGCACTGCGTTGATTCTTCACTTGGGAAGTCGGGCTGCGTCAGCTGTGCAGCGATTTTCTCATCACAAGATGGCTGGGCATCATTTCCATCAGGTTGTGTGTCGTTTTTCGGCACACAAGGAATTTCCTCAAAGGGGTGAAGTCTTTTCGGCCCTGAGACTTCAGGAAACAGGAGGCAACTCAATCCAAGCCCTGGGCGAGCACTTCTCAGCAAAGTCAGAGGGCAGCAGTCCTTCCCAGCAAAGCAGTCCAGATAAGTCCTTTGGGCAGCCAGGCAGTTCCTCTTGACAGGTTGCAGGTTCAGGTCCAGAAGTGTCTGAGTTGGTGGGGTCAGAGACCCAGTTTATATACCCAAAGATGCCTTTGAAGGAGGGAGACTTCAAAGAGTGGTTTTGAAGTGCACAAGGTCCCCTTTCAGTACAATCCTGTCTGCCAGGGTCCCAGTAGGGGGTTTGGTAGTCCATTGTGTGAGGGCAGGCCACTGTCCTTTGTAAGTGTCAGGCCCTCCACCCTCCCAGTCCAGGAAGACCCATTAAATATGCGGGTGAGTGCAGGTCTGACTGAGTATCCTGTGTTTGTGGTTGTCTGGGTGAAATGCACAAGGGAGCTGTCAACCAGCCCAGTCAGACGTGGATTGGCAGACAGGGTGTAAGGCACAGATGGATTTTAAGTGCATAGAAATGCTCACTTTCTAAAAGTGACATTTATAGAAGAGTAATATTACATCCAACCTCACCAATAAGTAGGATTTTCTATTACCATTTTGGCCATACTAAATATGACCTGGTTACCCCTTTCAGATCAGAAACTACCACTCAAACCGTATCTGAGGGTACCCCTAATGCTAGCCTACGAAAGAAGCAAGCCTCACAGTAGTGGAAAACGAATTTAGGAGTTTTACACTACCAGGACATATAAAACACACATGTACGTGTCATGCCTTTTACCTACATAGCACCCTCCCCTATGGGTTACCTAGGGCTTACCTTAGGGGTGACATATGTAGAAAAAGGGGAGTTTAGGGATTGGCAAGCACTTTTAAATGCCACGTCGAAGTGGCAGTGAAACTGCACACATAGGCCTTGCAATGGCAGGCCTGAGACATTGTTAAGGGACTACTTATGTGGGTGGCACAATCAAAGCTGCAGGCCACTCGTAGCATTTCATTTACAGGCCCTGGGCAAATGCAGTGCACTGTACTAGGGACTTTCAAGTAAATCAAATATGCCAATTTGGAATGAACCAATGTTACCATGTTTAAGGGAGAGAGCATGTGCACTTTAGCACTGGTTAGCAGTGGTTAAGTGCGCAGAGTCCCAAAACCTGCAAAAACAGTGTCAGAAAAATGGAGGGAGTCTGGCAAAACATAGGGGGTGGGGGGATCTAACAATGTTCATCTCTTTAGTCGAACTACCATGGACAAAACAGAAAAAACACTTCTTCACCATCCTGCACTTCGGGAGCGAAGTAAGCGTCCGAGGCCAGTAAATGAGACTTACTTCATGGTAGTACTGGGCCGAGCAGCCTCAAGGTACTACTCTTTGACCCTGAAACTCACATCATATTCATTCTTGTAAAATTAATATCCACGCACTGGACCTTGGTGACAATGCAGCTAAAGAGAGGGAGGGCACTCTACAATGATAGGTGATGCAAGGCACTACATGGTGCGATTGATCCTACCTTCATTACCTGATTTCACAGAAAGTATTTATAAATGGATCGAACAGAAGTGCACGAGAAAGAAGAAACAGTCACGGGGACCACGGTCCAGTAAGTACACAAGTGGCACGATACGTACAAATTTGGAAAAAATGAACATTTTGAAATAGATCAACATCACTGGCCCAGGCAAAGTGAACTAAGGAGGGAAGAGTAAGTAGGTTTGCAAGGTAACTTTTCTAAGCGCTAATTTGTAAACTAATGAGTGTATATACATCTCCAAACCCGTCCAACAGGTGGCAATGCGCCGTTTTTCACACCAGCTTCCCAACCTCAGTTTAGCATATGTTAGAGGCAACGTGGCCAGGGTGGAAAAGAAACTACTCATTCAGGCTGTCCATCACAGGAAGGCACTAATACATCAACAGCGCACACTATTCACGAATCCCATTCTAGTAGGAACTGCCTCTAGGCACTTGGGTTTCGATGCTTTGTGAATGGTCATTGAATGTAAAAAAGCCGCTATCTTAAGCCGTCCTTGTTTCTGTCACTGTGCCCCAGGGCAGTCTGGATAAGTAAGAGGGTACTTTAAGGGAGGGGACTCCAGCTTGGAGACAGCGGTGGGATCCTACCATCTTTTCTGCAATTCTCAAACTTTCTGTGGGCCCTTGGATTCAAAGTCACCTCTGCAAGGCATTACCGAGTGCACGGTTGATAGAGTGGGGCTACAGGTTCGAGTGAGACACTTAAGGCTGCTACAGAAGTTACAGTGAGGAACTTGGGTGAGGAAGAGGACTACCCTTAGCTCCAGAGGCACAACCTCCAATAGCAACCGCCACATTGACGGGCAGCACAACGCAACCAGAGGTCTCGCGGGCTGCTGGTTGATCACGTACACATGGTCCTCTCACGACCATCAAAGGTTTGTGGGAGAAGAAGATAAGAATCTACAGCTGTTCCAGCTTGTGGCCTCTGGTGCATACTCAGGACAAAGTAATCTGTGTGTGTGTGTGTGTGTGTGTGTGTGTGTGTTGGGGGGTGAGTTAAAAATCGTTAATGAAGGATGTTGCACACCTTTTGACATCCACCTCAAATACTGTTCCCCACATAATTCTGATACTCTGAATACTATATGCAGATTTTGGGGTACTAAATTCAGCTACCAGTATTTTAGCACCCTAGGTATCCTTGCATACTATTTACATAACTTTTGTTATTGCTCAAGCTGTGCATCCTAGCTCTTAACAGGTCTGGGCAGGACCTGTGACCTGTATGGTTAAACGTTTTGAAATATATTGAGTATGTCAAGGCACAAATCGTCCACTTTAGGTTGAATTGTAAACCACATGGTGCCCAAAAGTACAATTATATATGACTTACTGATCATCTGTGTATGTTTTAGGCAGATTTCAATTTCATTAGGACTTGAAGGAACACCCCTTTAATGCATTCTTTCCTTTACTTCGCGCTCTTCACCCTTAAGGTGAAGTGACATAGGTCTGTGTCTTCACCACAGCCCTCTGAACAGCAGGTCGAGTCTCAACCAGGCCTGCTTTGGTGGTATACATAATTTAGACAAGGCATTATTAGGATTAAATAAACCAGCTCTAGGGTTGTGAACCTAATAAGGCACCTATGTAGCCCCCACATAGCAAATGTAGGAAAAACCAAGCCACCACAAAGTTGTCAAGGTTATGCTTTCAAATTATAAAAAGACCACATCCCGATGTCTATCAGTTTGGGTGCTTTGCTTTCAGTGTTCAGTTTTCATAAAAGTTACCTCTAAAGTGTTAATCTGTGTTACTAGGATATCTACTATGGAAGAAATATGGACTGGTTGCCAGGATGAGGAGAAATCACACACATTTAGTAAAGAAGGCAGTTGGATCAGTCCCCACCCAGTCAACGTAACTGGTCTACATATTTTTTTCCAATGATCAACGGAAGTCCTTTTGACCCAGTCTGTTGACAGACAAATAATGGGAACTATGAAGAAGAGAACATTGTAAACATACAACACCTTGTATATCCTACTTTAAAAAAGACTGCTAACCTTTTAACATATGGAACAGCTAATAACCCCATATACCAGCAAACCCACTTTGCTGTCACGAGGATCAATTAGAACATCTGAACGTACAAAATCAATGTCCAGAGTCCCCTCCTGCACCAGTCACAGCTTCAATACTTTACCCTCACTTGATTAGAAATCCTCTGTGCTCATACAAAGATTAAAAACAGAGTCTGAAGTAAAAAAGCAGGGAGAAAAAAATGTCCCCAGCTTTATGTAAAGTGCTGCAGCTTTCCTTGCCTTCACCCCAAACCGTAATAGTTTATAAAACCTCAAAGTACTCAAGGAAAATGTTTCTTACCCTGTAAGCATCTTTTCATGGCATGTAGTGCTGTAGATTCACATGCTGTGCATGCTTCTGCAATCCAGTGTTGTTTTTGTTTGAAGAAGTCTTTCAAGTCACGAGGTATAGTGACTCCTCCCTTAGTTGGCATTGCTGAACATCGGCTCCATAGAGAGATTGTTTCATCCACGCTGGGTTGGGACATGCTTTGTCGGGGCTCCGAGTGTATGCCGTATGCTTTACTGGAGGCTCTTGAATTCTGTTTCCAACAGCCTTCATACAATCTCTCAAGTGCACCTGTTTGTTATTCTCATGTTCCACTTCTTCCATTCTGTGTGCGTGGGGTTCCTCTTGCCAGCATAGGGCCTCTGCTCCTGTTGTGCCCTTTCTGAGGAGTCTCACGAGAATGCAAAAAACACCCTTCAGACACTGCCCACAGTGCCAGTCAAAGTACTTGTGGATAGACTAAGATGCTAACTGTGCCTGCCCCACCCCCGTCCACAAGGAGGCCAGAAGAAATCAATCTAACTATGGAGTCGATGCCCATGCGCCATGCCACATAAGAAAGGAGACCCCAGACCTTGAACTCGAAAGACCTCTTCAAACAAAAACAAGCTGTAAACATCCAAGCCCAACTCTAGGTGGCAGGAGCGAGCACAGCATGTTTATCTACAGCTACACATGCCACAAAAATATGGCTTTCACTTCAACACCTGTGGCCCAGGGAGGGGCGGAATGACTCACTAATGGACGAGGTGAGAGACTTTCACTAAGCCTTAAAAAGGCAAGTATCATGCTTTAGGCAAAATGCAGACAAGCCGCCGCAGAGTTCAAATGATCAGAAAGCGGAATGCTCACAATGCGCAGAATCATACTAAAACAGTTCAGTACCAAAAATGATGTTGACAGATGGCCTTAACTAGGATTTATTTGCAAATGACTAATGTCCAAAGCCCATATGTGGTCATCAAATTCATCTAGTAATTGCAAATCAGACAGACAAAGCAACCAACCAAGGGTCAGTCCAAACCAGTTATGGAGACTGATAAAAGCCTTTACTCTAGGTGTTTATTTATGGTGTGGACACTGAGAGGAGAGACATTAGGAATATAAAACACTCTTAACATAGCCAATAATATGCATTTTAAGTGACTTTGATAAAGAATCAAACTCCCTCCAATGTAAGCATCGATTTGTGCTCATTTCCCAGTGACTCAACAGTTCAGCTCATAATACTATGTTTATTTGGGTATGAAGCTGGTAACCCACAAGCCACAAGCACTCTATTTAGAGCAGGGATCAGACAATACACACAGTTCAGAGAAGGCAGCATTCATCAGTGACTCACCAGGAAGGATCCCATTCACCTGCCAGACCAATACCCACAAACCACATTCGCCTCCACCCAACAGACAGATGAGTCTTCAACAGATGTTTAAATCACTGTTATACGAGATGAAGCAGAAGCATCACACTTTCATTACCCTCGGACTTGTGGTAAATTGAAAAGACCAATGATTGCACATTTCTTATGGTTAACATGGATTTTGTAATTGCAGGATTAGGTCTCCAGAGGAGGTCAGCTTGTGGGATTTTCAGCATAAGTTCAATTTGTGCGAGTATAGATAGGAATCATTGCTCATTTGCAACTATGCAGTTTACAATTTAGTTCAGTTGCACTCCACATTTATAGAGGATAAAAACATTTTCAAGATGGTAGGAACACACAAACAAAAAAGTGCCAAATAAAAACAAGAAAAAAATGCAACATCAAAGCTACAGAAGACTTGGAAATGCCCCGCGAACTACGGTTTGGCAATTACAATGGGACTTCTGGTTTTGAAACAAGTCTGGGTGATGGTTCTGAATCAAGTTTTTGCTTTCTACATTTTAGTAAAAGTTTAAGAATTTCATAAAGATGTACTACTCCATTTTGTTCCAGGAAACAGCCTTTTAAACTGCCCTTCTGAGGACAAGTCTACTCCCATCTAACTGAATGTTGTAACATTTCTGCCTCCCCAGATAAGCTGCTTGTTGACAACCCAGGCTTCAAACGTTTGCTTTCTATGGGCGAATTGAGGACTGATCCCTTGAACTGAGCGAGTCATTGCTTGGGACACTTTCATCAGAAGTGATGGAAATAAGTTTACAATGTGGATCAAAGTCTATGATTGACTGACAAAAACTTCTCAACAGAAGCCATAAGCGACCAATGAAAATGCAATAACGTTGTATCAAGAAAAATGTCTTGTGTTCGTGGCCTCTGTATAGGACAGACTCATAGGAGATATCTATGTATAAAGGCGATTATATTTAAAGGACGGTCATGGAACACATCCCTTTGGTTGTTGCATGCCACGTCTTGAGTTAAAAAAGGTTTTTTATGCTAGGGTTAGCAACACACATTAAAATATCAAAATGTTGTAGGTTTTCTGCAACAGCCGAACTTCTGTTAGAGAAGAACAGTGTTTTGCACTTGTAGAAAGGTACAAAGTGTCCTAAGTGCTCGTATGTGGAAAGACACATTTTGAACCCAAGTATTCTTATAGAAGTGTTGCTACTCTCGAATATCACCAATTATCTCATGGCAAAAAACTGAGAATCCACAGTTTTGAACTCCTCACAATCTTTTTTTAATTGGATGATATTGCTTTGACAATGAATCCCCTGTGGAAATTACCTTTTAAACTACCATGGTGTTTTTCTACCCTAACCCAAAACATAACCCATGACATCTCCTTTTACCCAAATAACTGTAACCTTGAGCCTTACCAAAACCTGATCTTTCCCCGGTGCTTATCCCTTTTATTACTCATTTCCTAGTCTATAAATGTCTTCTGAACTCCTCCCTAACTCTCACAGTGATCCTTAACTTATAACAAAATCTTAACCTAATCTTAACCTATTGCATACTCTTACCCAAACTCTTCCTATTTTACAACTAACATTTCTTCCACTACAACAGAAACATATTTGTTGTATTTACTTTTGTTTATCTTGTCTATATGTTACGAGGTGCTCTCTGTTAATGGATTTGTTAACATGACCTATTCTGCATAATCTGTAGGTATACAACTTTAAACCTCAGAGAGGCCCACTTATCCTTTTAGAATTTTAAGACTGATAAACGAATACCACAAAATGTAAAAATATTTATTACCTGCCTCTAGGGTTTTCAATTGAAATAAGCTGTCCAACTACAATGTATTTCATTTTTATAATCAAATCACTTCTGTAAAGTATTGTCTAGAAGAAGCAAAAGGCTGATCAGGACCATATTGTGTCAGTAGAAGCATCTCAATTCTGTGGCCCTGTGCACAAATCTGAGATACTGTACAAAGAACAGCATTATGCATGTTGGTCTGGTTAAAACCAGATTACAAACAAACAAGAATTGGCAACACCTACAGGTGTGGCTTGCTTCTTGATTCCTCACTTAAGTATTTTAAAAAGGCTGCCAAAAAAAAAAAAAAAAAAAAAAATCAAGCAAACCAACAAAATATCTGCTTTCTATATACGGCACATCTAGGATATAAAGAATTTACCATGTGTTGATTCAATGTACTTTTGAGATGTAAAATAGTCCCTCATGCCCAGCAATGCAAGTATTCCACAGGAGGTAGAATGGTACACCAAAAAGTAAAAGGCAAGAAGGGAGAGAGAGATAGCAACCCGGGAGGAGTCAAAGTCCATTGTATGTCTGTTTTGAAGAATTTTTATTAGGTTTTGCAGACAGCTGCACCGTCAAGCACAAACTAAACAAACAAGGTTATGAGAAAGGGGTGGGACGCAGCAACGTGTAATTGGGGCAGTGGTAAATATACAGTAAAAATGCTTTTGACATTACATATTGTTTTTGGACTACACATTTATAATTTGAGTCACAAGGGGAAACCACAATTTCCCACAATCCCAAGCTTTTTCGTCCCACACGAAATGGTTATTGGAACCTACGTCTGCAGCATATTTAAACAAACTAACAAATCAAACTGGAGGCAGGACACGTGATACCTGTTCCTATGCTCCACTCTCCAACCCTAGAAAAGATTAAAAAGACTCCCAAATTCAGTGGAATGATTTTTTACAAAGACTATAGTTCCTAAGGTACTTGCGTGCTGCAGCATTTCCTGCAGAAGGCCCATCCGCGGTGCTGTCAAACAATGCCTTGTGAGGATGGCAGTTGCAGGACTCTTGCAGGGCAGCCAGAAGTGTCATTTCCGTCACGTCTATGGTCTCTTCTGCTCATCTGCATCACATTTGTTAAAATGTAAGAACCAGAGCCATCAATATTGAGCTAGGGTTTAAAAGCCTTAGAGATATGACCTAGTGCCCAGTGTCCGTGAGACATCAGAAAATGTTTTCTGCACTCTACACCCATTTCTGTTCTCTACACTAGTGGTCATTGGCTCTGCCCAGTGCAGTTCTCTTCACTTTTGTGGAACCAGGGTTTAACCAATAACAGAGGACCCAATTCACAAAATATTTTGTGCACTTATGCGTTACTTAGGTGCATAGAAGTACTTGCTTATATTTTTAAATTCCACAATCATATGCCTAAGACTAGGAAAGGAAAATCAGTTTTATGTGGCAGCCCTGCACCCTCCAGACCACACGTCCCAACGCAAAGCTGTGTGGGTTTTCGTAAACATTTATAAGGTAGTGTACCACCCTACCAAAGGTCTTTCCAGGAAATCCCCATATTTCATGCACACAGGGAGAGGGCGTGAATTGATATTTCACTCATGCAGAATTCCCATCTATTAGAATGTCTGCAAGGGTCCATTTTGCCAACAGGAATACTCTAAGAAATCTACAAGTGTTGAAACCCATGAGCATGCCTGTGAAAAACCAGCCAGTGATGAGTCCACAGAGAAGTCTTTGTTCGCCCCTCAGTGTACAGCGTTACATAGATTACAACAGTATTAAAAAAGTTTACCTTCAATGTTTCCAGCCAGTTTAAGAACAGACATTAAAATGATATAGTACTAAAATAAAAAAAGCATTGGCAAAGCCAATACGCCTCGCCTTTTGGACCTATTGGCTTTGCAAATTCTGTATGCCGATGCTGTGCGGATTAAGCAAGAAGGGGGGAAGAAAATATAACTAAAGCTGAGGGGGGGAGGGAAAAGCAGCACATGAGGGGGAGAGAAACATGCAGATTTGAGGCAGGAGGAGAAACGTACACGAGGAGAGAGTAGCACACAAGAAAGAACAACACTGAGTGTGCAGGGGGGACTCGGGAGAAAGGGTAAGCAGTACACAAAGGAAGAGCAAGCCAACACATGCTATCTCGTGAAGTGCTGAAAGAAAAAGAAAAAAAAGTGGCCCCTTAAATGTGAGTCATAGAAGAATACAAGTCAGCCAAGCAAAAGGATAGTAAAGAGTCTGTGCTCCAGGGGAGGGACAAATACATGGTGTACAAGGCAAGCCATTGAATATAAAGAAAGCAAATGAGGGTGACAAAGCCTAACAATGGAAAGCAAAAGTCGAGCTGTAAGATCTAGTAAGCCCACATATAGGTCTTTCACAGTCAAACAGATTGGACTGTATGGGAGGTGAGAACTAAAGTTGGATCAAAAACTGATCTAAGGTTCAAAGGTTACAGCGAACAGAGAAGCATCGCTAAATATCTAATAGACAATGAATGGTACTGAATTTAAAAAAATACTGAAAAAAATAAACATGAAAAATGCCAGCAAAAATAAATATTTTAAATTGCTGCACCATGGACCAACAGAAATAAAAATGACAGCAAAAACAAAGCAGTCAAAATGAAAAATCCCAGGGGAAAAACAGCAATCATGGTACCATAAAAATGCTACTAAAGCAATGTAAAAAATAGGAAAAATTAACATAAATTCAAAGAGACAAATAATAAATTCTAAAAATTAGAGCATTAAATAATGGCAACACAGCATTACCTTAGAAATAGATCTAAAGTAAAAACATTGGAAACTACTGAAAATGCTTCAAAGTGACTTTGAAAAGGTTGGCCAAGATCAAGATGTACACGCACCTGTTGCTGACCGGCTACCCCTGGAGGTTGGACAAAAGGGGGCTGCATCCCAGGGGAGCAATTTTACATTCACAAGAGTGTTAACTTTCTTGGAACTCAGTATTTTCCTTGCGTTAGCAAGCTTCGAGGCAAGCAGCTGAATGGGGTCCCACAAGCTCGAATAGGAGCCTTCGATTAAAAACAGTGTTCCAGACTTCCAGATAAAATTAAAATAAAAAAGGCCCGGAGTGAGGCAAATCCATTTTAGTGCTGCCACCTGATGCAGGGGAACTAACTTAAATGTCTCCCAGCCCAAAAATGGATCTCTAGTTCCCAATGTAAACTTAAGAGTAAAAGATACATTCTCTTTACTTGTTTTTAAGAGAGATCTCCAGTCACCTCATCCGCTTGTGACAAAACGTTGAAACGATGTCACACTGCAATTGCTCTTTCCATCCGAGTCCAGTTTACCCCTCACAACTGGATAAAGATGACTTCAAGATTCAAGCACACCAGTCAATTAGCAATCCTACACAGGCCATTATTTTGCTTTGTTTTGTTCAGGCGTGAGCCACAACACGGCTTCCAGGAGGCAGAAAGACACCAGGAGGCAAGCACACTTTCCATTGCAGGCATAGGTTAATACTCTTGGAGCCCAGGTAAGGAAGCCGAATATAGCAAGTGTTCAAGTTCCTTCTAACAAGACAATTCAAGTTTCTCGTATGGCAAATCCGGGGCCTTCCTCTCACAGGTGTCCAAAACTCTCTTTCTTGTCCTTCATGTAACACAAAGTAGGGGCAGGATCTTCGAAAGGAAATCCCTCTTTCGCATAAGGATAGTTGGTCAAGGTGGACAACATCCCACCGTATAATCTAACATGTTAGCAGAATTAGGGAATTAAAGTCTTGTGTGATTTATTTCCAAGCAACCGAAATCCCTAAGTGGAAAGGTAATTTCCCACATGGCAAAAACATGATCAAAAACTCCAGTTTGCAATTAGAGAAAATGAAGAAATTCTACAATTTTATGTGACCAAAACTGCACCCTCCTAACAGATCCTTGAAGACAAATCCCATCCTCAGTGAATGGGACTTATAATAGTAGGGCTATTAACAGCTTTCAGCCAGGAAAGTTAATCCCTTAATAACTACCACTCCAGCCAGAGCATATTCCACCTACTTCAGACTCTCGAGATAACCTATTTGGCTTCACTCCGAGACGTGGAGATTTTATTTTCCAATACAAACGGAGCTGGGCTTAAAGTGATATAAAATAGTTAATTGGTCCTATCGCAAAAAATAAAACAATTTTAAAAATGTTTTTAGGAAAACTGTAAACTTGTTAAGTTTTGAAATTCAAGTCAGTAACAGCCACCAATACAAAACCTGAAGTTTAGCATTTCAAAAACACATGCAAACACAGCTAACTTGGTGACTCTCTGGATAAAACAGGCATTTCCAGATAGTTAATACTTACATGTTTTGCTTTCTGCTGTTGATTCTCCGTTCCAAAACTATAAACTGAAGCAAAATGCAAGGGCACATATAGTCACTGGGATTAGGCATCGTGAGGGTGCCAAATTATGAATCAGGGTTTAGTAAATTATGCGGCAGCAAAAGGCAAATTATGCGGCACAATGCAGCACATTTTGTAAAAATATTACTTGATAATTTCAACATTTTTAAACTTTATAACACTATCTGGGCAGTGGTTGCGCCTTGTTAGTACCATTTTTAAATCCAGACGTAGCAATAAGCAACAAAAAGGTGACCAGTCCAGTTTTGTAAAGGGCCTTGCACTGCGCTGCAACACATGTTGCTGCACATATAGTAAATTTGAACCGTTTGAGCTAGAAACAAAATAGCTTTTTTGTTCAAATCTGCAGATTATGCGGCAGATGATGGATTATGTGGCAAATCTGTAACTATACGAACATCGCCGCACAATCGCTTTATGCCCTGCATCAAACGCTTAATGTCCTGCAATTGCCCTGCATATAGTGTGGAAGGGTCGATTAACAGGTTTTAACGCCTGACATAGGTGGGCAATAAGACCATTAGCACTCATCCACAATTGTATTCTAGTCAGTCAAATGAGCAGGTCTACACTCAGTCTACTGCATGTCCCTCAACAGAGCCTAGAATGCATTCAAGCAACAGTACTTAGTGTTAGCATTAGAGCTGGCTGAGTCAATGTCAGCAATCAATGACGGGATTAATAGAAATTAACTTTGACGCAGCACTGTATACACATTCGCATCACTGTACATGACAGTTATTAAACATTGTGAACGTCAATGCCAACCCAGGGTTTGCATGTTCTGCTGGAAGAGGCCTGCAACAGCTGTGTCTGCACTGGCAGTGAATGGAACATCATTTTAGGCAGACTACATAATATATGAACCTGCCTGGGAGACCTCAGGCCATGCAGAAGTCCACAACAAGTGTCCAGAAAAAATGTGAAAAGGCTGGGGATTTCAGATGCAATTTCTCAAATTCTTTAGCAAAGGTCTGCATAGTAGATTTCCACCTTTTACGACTTCTGCTTCATATTTCTGGACACAGAAGTGCTATAAAAGTCCAATCTCCCACAGGCTGTGCAAGCATTCTTCACGCTCTGCATGACAATGTTTGCACTGTTAACAAGATCTATACTTGGGATTGCCCAGCTCTGGTGAGCAGCATCGCCATTTTGAACTGTGAGCACATAAGAAAGATAAAACAGGTCTCGTTGATATGGTCAATGAAAAACAACCACTAGATTTCGGTGACCCCATAATCATTCTTAAAAGCAGGGAAACTCTGCTCCGTTTGGTGTGTGCAGTTGGGTTACTGTGAAGCAGAATTATAAAATGGGTACTTTGTTGTAATAGTGTATGTCAGACATGGTCTAGAAATTACTCCACCTCAAAAAATATTTAGTCTGGAAATTTGAGTATGTTCTATCTTCAGGGAGAAATGTCAGATTCGGCCTCTATTTTGGTCTATATTATAAATTAGGAAAGTGGTTAAATTTCACAGAACTTGGGAATCGAGAACTTTAATATAGTTTACATAAAACTAATGTTAACGTCTGCAATGTCGTTCCACCCATTGGAACCTAGATTCCAACTTAGTAGCGGACATCTTTACACACAAACTGCATTTACTCACAATGCATTAGTGCTAGCGGGCCCCAGGACCTAATGGTTTACCATCAGCCTTGTTCAAATACAATGCAACATTTCGGGCTGGGGGTTTATTCCCATTTTATTCAGGTGTGTTATTTATGTCAGAGAGGCGCAATTTTAAATCCTATATTTAAGTGATCTGCACAATTACTGACTCATTGCTCTTCTTCAGGCCAACTCAAAAGTCTTTGCTAAAATCTTGTAAGATGAACTTGAAACCTGGGCTATAGCTCATCCACTGATGCATTTATATACAGGTTTCAGGAGAAAGTATAGCAATTTGGATCACACATTCACAGCTTCATTTTTAATTCATCGAGCCATCGATCCACAGAGGATCGTTGATTTGCTTATTTTGTGACTTTTAGTGCGGTCTTCCATGGTGTAAACTGAAGAATCTTACAACAGCAGGAATGCATTCTTACTCCCCGCTCTTCGACTTACACGGCTGGTTTGGGGAATTCCCTATTCTCAGATAGAGCGCTTCCATCCACATTTTACAGGACTCATGGGAACATCTTCCCCATACGAGCTTGCGATCTGGTGATCTTTTATCAGACCACGACTGGTATTAGGAGATTACTATCAAGCCTGGAAGAGCAAAAGTGACATCATTGCCTCCTTGTTAATACTTCTGAAATTCAATTCTTGGTATCTGTGAGAGGCATCAAGACAAATAGAGGTTAGATTGTATGAGAGCATAGTATTACCTTGTCTTCAACGTATAACTATTGGGGAGGTTGGTAAGTGACAATGGACCCATTCGCTCTCACTCTGACACTTGGAAAAAAAACCTCTGCCCTTAGCTATGGATTTCAGCACTTGAGCAGCAGACTGCTGGGATCCTCTGCAAACCCACTACTGGAGGCCATGTGGGCTGGATTATCACCCACTCTTCCATATAACCAGGTGGAATATAAGGGAAATAAATGTGTTTGATTCTGAGGTGAGCCCTAGTCACAGCAATTCACGGTCAGCTGCAATGAAAGATGTCCTGGGGATTCCAGCATCTGCTCCTACCCTGGATCCAGGTAAGTCACCTGGTCTTTTTAGGAAAGCAACAGGGACGGCAATGGTGGAAACTTCAAAAACAAGCGATTTTGCAAACTTGAGTCAGGGAAAAAAACTCTCATCAAGTTCTTTCCTCATGTATAAGGATGGAAAAACAAGATTCGTTTTCAGATTCCCTGATTTATCTGCCTTGGTATAAGATTTTTAGATTAAGATTCTTCCTTTCAAGCCCAGTAGCAGAATTTAGGGGACGTTCGGCCTCTTTTTCAAATAAGTGAAATGTTTCTAGACTGCGCGAATATACGGGTGAATCTTAGCCACATCGGATTTGTTTTTGTCCAGGAATGACGGATGAATCTCTTTTTAGGAAGAGATTGAAAACCATTCTCTTTAGTCACTAGTCTGCCCTTCATGTTTTCTTCTGGATTTTCCTGTACCTTCAGCGCTGGGATGCCCTAGGGTAGCTACACGCTTTATAAATGCATAAAACTAAACTAAACTAAACTAATGGAGATGCGAGTACCTCTTTTTTAGATGTATGGTCTGTCTCAGATGCTGCACAATTCTGCATGAATTAGAAGTCTAATGTGTAATGTAAGGCCGCTCGATTTTGTAATATTCTATGCATGAAATTAAGTTTGCAATCAATTAGGTTCGTTTTTCATATTTCCATTTGTATTTGCTGTTCATAATCAAATCAAACTTTCTGATAATCAGTTTAACTGATAAATAATGATCTACTGAAATTTAAATGCCATTATGAATGACCCACCATAAGATATTCTCAACAAGAAAATCAGATAACTTTAGAGGAGTTACAATAATTTAACTTCTAGAACAGTTTCCTCTACTGAGAAATTTCCGACCAACAATTCACCCACCCTCATTCACACTGACTTTATTATTCCCTCATCTCTGTCCCTAAACATTCACTTGACCCTCATCCTATTAGTAACGCTTATCATCTTTAAAAAATGTATATATATATATTTGCAAGTCACATTGCTTTCCACGCCGTACACTTGCAATTTGGCAAAGTAACTTTTTTCTTACATCTCTCACTGAACCAAAGAACATGTCAAAAAAGCAACATCAAGCTATCGCCTCTGGTTTTTGGAGATTTTTTGCATCCTTTGAACATAAGAAACACATATACATATAAAGCAGTGCAGACCATCTTCAAGGCCCAGTGAATGGTCATCCTGATATTAACAAAGTGAATTTCCTCATTGGACAAACCAAAACAATTGCTTCCTCTAAGGAAGGCAAATGCAAAATATTTCCTGTGTTTCTATGAGTTCAAAGCAATGATTTGACCAACAGCCACAATAAAGTCTGCTTTGGGGCCATCGTCCTGGGCTAATGCTTCTTCTAATGAAGGCGGTTTACGTTCTGAGAGGATTATGCTTGATGAGGAAAAGTATGGGGTGCGAAAGCAACATCTGAAGATCTGGGAGTATTTAAGCTTTTGTCTCTTGTGTGCCTGTGAGGCAAAAATGTGTATGCATACCTTACTCGGCAGTATGTAGGAAAAGTGCAACGTACGTAAATACACCTTGCTTGATGGTTTACTCCAACTAATTCCCTACAAATACAGGATAATCCCACAAATGACAAAATAATGAACAAATACTACCACAACATTTGGCACATTATACCATATAATTTGTATTTTCTTGCAGCATAACAAGTCCCCCTTGCCACATACTTGATCCACCATGCTGCATATTTCCAGTGACCCCGATTATATTTATTCAGCAGCATGTAGAAACAAAAAATTGCTTATGCAAAACACACTTGAAAACATAGATACCAAAAAATCGACCTTCTTACAAAAAATGTGATAGGCATGTAATCCCTCTATCAAGAACTTGTGACCACATATGTAGGAGCTATAGTCAGAACAGTACGTGGGATTCGGGAAATTAAATACAGGTCAACATTTTGTAGATAAAAACGCATTCAAAGCTGATAGTATAGAAATCTGTATTTTGAAGTCTGTGTTTCTTAAGGTTTATTGCACAAACCAAGGGCAATAACATCTGCTAATTACCCACCCACGCTACTATGCTGTACCCTGCAGTGAGACCCTGCACTGCGGGCGGTGATAATTAACAGCCATTACTGCCCTGCAGGTAAGGGGAATAACGCTGTCGCAACTTCAGCAGCAAAGAGGGGTGCTGTCTCGTGGAGCAATGCGGCCTGCCTCAGACGATGGACAATTCTGCATGAACTATAACTCAATTTAAGGCAGCTCCATTTCCGTCTATTCATTGCATGATAATAGTCTGTCATCACTGAAGTTCCTTCTTGTAATTCTATTTGTTTTTAAGTGTTGTTCCGAATGAAATGCACTGGCACTCTGAACAGGGCATTGGTGAAAGGTGGACTGAGGCCACAGGTTCAGTGCTTAACTTGTGCTTGTTGTTTCCGGTGCTGAGCACCGGCACATATTTTTGAGGGCCGGCGCTTATTCTTCTGCACCAAGCATTTGCTGCGAGCAAAAGACACATATGGGAAAGACGGAGGAAAAGAAAAACGAAACAGCGTCACAATAGGAGAAAGCAGAAAGCTGCAAAAGTTCGCTGAAGGGGCAGGAGGTGGCTTTAAATGGATTGAAGAGGCCCGAGATGGCTTCAGGACTACGCTGCCTCAGTATTCCGTGTTCCCACATTTAATTGCAGCAGCCGCGTGTTTCAGAGGAAGACTTTGAGCACCGGCACGTTTTTATTTACAAATTAAGCACTGCACAGGTTCGCATTTCACTGCAGGGGACAGGTGTAATGCGTGACTGCAGCGTCCTCTGGGATGTCTAGGGAGAGGGCCCTGGGACCCTGCACCCTTTCACAAGGGGTGTCCTTAAGTGGCACACAGCTCCTCTGACGCCGTTTCTGCGTCTGCGGGACAATGCGGGCGCAAGGGTAAAGAGTTCCCTCATTTGTATGGGACCGGGAGGCCACGCGGATGGTTTACCACCACCTAATCATGGCATCAGCACAAGATGTGCACGGTGATATGTGAATTACAAAAAGGGGCTGCCCAAGTACATGTGCCCCCTCCTGCGATACCCGAGTGCCCGGGGCACAAGAAACGGGCACGGATGCTTGCTGCACTCTCGGGGAACTTTTTGTAATAAGGCCCTAAGATACTTCTATTGCTTCAACTTCTCAGGCTTTCCTTTCGAACAATTGTTTTTGTCTTCGTGTTACTCTGTTTCGTTGCACTCTTTTTTCCAAATGTGATCAATAAACTACTTTCGATGCATTAATTTGCTGTCGTTGGTCTGTGAACGATGATCGGTCACATTCACTCAGGAGGCCGCTCAGCAGAAGCTACACGCACCCCAGTTCCACTCATGCGAATGGACTCACTAGCCCATCCTTAAAGCTGGAATCCGCAATTCTGGAATTCACCGTTCTGGAAACTAAATGACTTCTAAAAATAGATGTCCCTTTAGCAACAGCTGGGACCGGCAGAATATGCTGAAGTCATGCCTCGCTGACTGGGTGGTTTAAATGACTCACTTCAGCTGGCAAAGAGCGGGCGGCCTGAGCATCTCAGACCCAACCCTTCCATCAACCTAGCAAAACCATCCCTCCACTGGCCGAGTCTCCCCGGCCTGATGGATGCCGGCCAGGGTACCACCAGTGCCCACCAATCACAAAGAGCGGGGCTTCGGTGTCTGTCTCGCGGGGACAGCAAGGTGCCAGCCTGGGAGGCCGGACAATGCGCACGCGCAAGGGGGCCTGAAACTCCGATTAAAAACCCATGCAACTGAGATAGGAGGGGCTGATCTGGGGTAGGAGTACCCATTTAATCGGATTCATGTAATCTGCAGTGAAAGGAGGCCGTCTATTGGTTCCAACGCGCAGCCCGCAACTCGAAGTCAGTATATTCAGACAGATGAGCTGATATCCGAATTACACAAATTAGATCAAAATTCAATCTCCAGCATTCTTAAAACCAGAGGTCGAAGTGGGCAGGATCTGACGGGCACAGCATGCCCATACTTTTTTGATTTATGAAAAATCGTTCCCCTACATTTTGTGAAAAGACAAATGTCCGGGGGAAGTTAATTCCAATAGTTTAAATGCTTCAGCTCAAATTCATTCAGTGAGTCTCATGTGCAAGGGGCAGACAGTTAACAAGCCTTCCTGCCAGGGTGCCTGCTGCCTGAAAGAAATGCAAATGTGTGATAGAAGTTAATCTGCATATGTAAAAGACGCTTCGGAGCCGATACTGGCTTTAACTGATCGAATCACTCGAAGCTGTGATAACAAAGATTTACTCTTTTGAGTGGTAGCACAAAGAGTTAACAATTGAGCTGTGAAGTGCGTGCTTTTAATTGTAGTTATATTTACATAGGGATTACTACCCCTGGCGAGATGTTGAAGTGATAGTTATGTAAAAAAAAAAAAAAAATGCATTACGTACGGTATTATATTACTAAAATCTGCACTTTGGAAGCACTATTTTATCTTAAACCTTTTGCGCCTTTTTAAGCAGACTATCTTATACTGTGTGTAAAAATAATGACTTACATACTCATAGTGCTTTCGGTCACAGGCTGGGAGCTCGTAGCACTAAAAATACACAGGTTTCATAATGTATTATGGTGCATTTACCACTGAGTAACAACTTTATTTTTCATTTAAGCTGAGTGTTATTTTATATGTAGCTACCCGACGATGAAAGTCCAAAAAACCCAACAGAATATTTTTTTTTTTTAGCCACACATTTGACCCTTCCCCCACGCTCCCTGATCCCACCCCATCGCATGCAGCATCACAGGTCCCATACCTCTTTAATGCACTTCGACCGCTGCTTAAAACACATCTTCAAGTTGTGGCCAGTTGAAGGATCAATATGTTAAATAATATTCCATACATCCCAAACCCAACCAGATATTATCATGTTTAACCCACTTTGCCCTTTCCAAAGCCTGTCTCCTGTAGCTGCAACTGGAAGTGGAACTGGCTTGGTCTTACGTGAAGTGCTCGGTCACCCTCTGGGTCCAGTCCACGCTCTACAAAACTGGGAATACATAATGAGTCACCGTGGCATTTTTATTTGGTGACTGATGTGCCCGAGATGATGCAAATCGAGTAAAACCAACCATTTTTTTCTTTTCTTTTCAGAGGTGACTTTCAACACAGCCTCACACAGTCCCAGTTGTCACTAGAGTCTGTAAACCAATAGGTTCCATGAAACCAAATTAGCTTCTGCACAATCAGACTAACGAACTTGTGGGGCGATGGCAGTTCTTACGTGGAATTCTAGAAGTAATATAAAACAAGCATTGGAAAAGCCAATAAGGTCTTGCCTTTGGGACCTACTGGCTTTACCAATGGCTTCTGGTGATGCTCCACAGCGCCAAGCTTTTTCAGTGATGCTGGGCCACATTATAAAAAAACAAAATAAAAAAAATAACTGATCAGGCAACCAGTGCGGTGGTCGTATCATTCCACTGGAGCATGCGTAAGAGTTGAAACTCAGAACACGTGTGCCCCAGCGGAACGACGTGGGCTCCATCTGCATACGTAAAGGGTGCAGGGATTAATATAAGAGAAGATAGAAGAATACCGAACACGGGGGAAGGGAGAAATGCACACAAGACCAAGAAAGTGACAGCAAAACAGGGAGCGGGGGAGAAGCACATGATGGTAAGAACATGGAGCACAAGGCAGCAGGGCACTGAAGTATACACTAGAGGAACACAGAGCATGTGAGGACCTCAGGGAGGAGCACAAAAGGTAGAGAAGGAGACAGCTGGAAAACACAAGAACTCTCATGGATTGCTTAACCAAAAAGGAAAAAAAAAATCCATATAAGTGAGCAGTGTACTGACAGAAGTCAGCCAATCAGAGAGAGAGTAAAAAGTCCAAGCTCCAGGAGAGGGACAAACACAAGGTTGAAAAGCTGGGAAAAGGAAAGCTGTCCAATAGGAAGCAAGCGACAGAGAGTGACAATAGAGTCAACCAATGGTAAGCAATAGGCGGGCTGTAAGATCCTTTAAGTTGCTGGTAGAAGCAAAACAGATCTTTTACAACCAGACCGCTTGCGCTGTGTGGTAGGAATATCATGATCTTGCTGGTAAATGGTGTAGAAGTTATTCTGAGAGTCCGGAAGAGATTACATTCCCCGTTCACCTTGGAATTTGCCGTCATTGATCTTCTAAAAACAAAATGAAACGTTAATGAAGGCTACAGACGTCCTCATGAATTATTATTTCTGCTTTAGAATACTTTTTACAACGGGCACTGAATGAGCGCACAGTCTCAGTACTGATCGCTTGTCTGGAGTCCAGAGGATGCAATTCCTTCCCCTCCTCATTAATACTGAAGTGGGCATCTAGAAATACTGATGCGGGATATACTCAGGTTTAGCGGCCTCGTACTGCAGCACTTAACATAGGGTTCTGTGTCGGAAATAACTTAGGAATCACTTTAGAAACTACTACACTCATTCGTGCTGCAGGTAGTAGACGAGCTTCTGTATAGCGTGTACTTACACGGTTTCATGGCAATTTTGGGAATCTGGGTGCCATTTATGGACTAAGGTAGACTGACAAGGTACGCTTCAAATAAGTGTGTTTTGCACTTTAGAGGTGAGCCTCATTGTATAGTGTTCACATTGTGTAGTGTTTTGTAAGTGGCTACTAGCAGAGATAGTATCTCAAGGCGCAAACCAGGACAGAACTAGTTGGCTGAGAGTCTGAGACCTTGTAGCGAGAGCTGAACCACAGTCACATGCTTATGTACAACCACATGAGACAGCGCATGGACCGCAGGCCAGCGCCATCTGCTCGCGAGCATCTGCTGTATGGAGGCATGCGAAATATCAGAAAGAAATGTGGGGGGGCCTGCAGGGTCCAGGAACAACCACAAGGCACTCCAAGAAACAGCCTGTGTTATGAGAACTCTCAATGCATGAAACAGAGGAAGGGGGAAGAAATATAAATCTTTACACCAACTAAGAAAGCACAGCAAGTAGCATTATGCGCCCCCAAAATGGGCCTTATGGAAGAGCGCCCCCCCAACATGGGGGGAGCGCGACCCCTTAGGGGTCGGGGATGCCGGGGCCTAACCCTCGCACTAGTTGTGCGCAGGCTGGCCGAGGCTTCCGCTCTCACGCCTCGCGAGACGTGGGAGCGGAAACTCTTAATTTTAGGAACGTTGGGGCAACGTGCGGGCCGAACCGGTCTGGGCCGCCGCAAGCCAGTGGGGGGGCTTAAAAGCACCCCCACGGAAGGCTCTGCCTTCTTCTTGTTGGCGCGGCGGCCCGGACGTTCGGACACCGTCTTGACCCACCCACCCTCTCCTTAGATTAGGCGGAAGAAGAGAGACTAAAGTAACCTGAAGCAACAGAGGGGACCCCATGGGTGGGGCCCCGGTATAAAAACAGAGATAGGATCCTGAAGTCCTGGGCTCAACCTGCGGATGGACACACCAGATTGGGGGTAGGGAGCCCAGATTACTGGGGTGGTCATGGGGCTCATGCCCTGGGCCGCTCCGGTACACCCCTTGGCTGATTGGTGTTTGGAGAGGGGGCGGAACCCTGAGCATGGGGGCAAGGAACAGAGGAAGCAAGGGTACCGCCCCCCCTAGGGATACAGGTGACAACCAGTCCCTGTGTGGTCCAAAGGAGGTTCAGGACAGGAAGGGATCCTGTCAAAAATTGTATGGTTACAAAAATGTAAAATATATACGTATCTGTGTAGAGTCAGGATGTGCAGTGAAAACGATTAATAGATTAATTTGCATAAGATGTTTTGCATGATTTTAAAGTTGATTAATGATATTATGATCTTAAACAAAAGTATTTAAATAAATACTTCTTCCAACGAATTAATTGTCTTGTCGATGGTGTATGACCTGTGTTGGGGAAAGGGCCTGCTGGCGCCTTCCGAGTCCTAAACAAAACAGCAGGTTTTCTTTCAAAAGTGCTCTGGCCCCGTCCGTTTCCTTCTCTTCGAGGGCCATCACGCCAACAGGTAGTCGCCAACGCTTTGTGCTTCGAGTGAGCACATCTTTGGCATCAGACAACTCCCCATCAATTCAACTGGGTTAGGGTCGCATCAAGCGACTTTTGAAGACCCTGCAGCCCCCTCCGCTTGTCATCTGCCAGTCATGAACCCTGCTAACAAGAGTTTGCATCAACGCCACCATTACAGACAAGACATGCCAACACTGCGGTGATGGCTTTCCTACAATGTTTAAGGAGGGGTAAAGGCCTCCGTGAGGAACCTTGGAAGCCTGGATTGCAGCAGCAATGAGCCAGGGCGGCACAAGGATGAGATTTAATGTCGGAGTACCAGAAGCAGCCAGGTTTAACACTGTGATACACCTGCCTTCATATGCGCATCCCTCTAGGACATGACATACAGAATAGCAGAAGTGCAGGAGATGGTGAAACATACAAAACGTGTGTATCCCACAAGCTTCACGAGGACCAGGTCAATCTTACTACTCAGGATGCCAAGTATCACCCTTGCACCTTCCTGTAAACATCCCACTGCTGAAACTCCTCGGTATATGTACATAAAGGGGTCTGAGTGGGCGAGGTCCTCTCAGGCCCTGTATTCATGACCTCAACTTTACAGACAAAAACACTCATCTATTTCTCAAAAGCGACTTCAAACACTCATCTGTTAGAATGGTAAAAGCAATAAAAAATACATACAAAATGTCATCATTCCACAGTCCGACACAGTAACCAAGAAGAAAAAATGTAAACTTACTCAAGGAAAGGTATACCAGAAAACACCAAACTGGGCTTCCTATGTGAGTAGTTCAGCAGAAAAGGACATTTGGCCTAGAAAGAGGATTTACGTGCATTTTGTTGTAGTCAGAGTTTTAGGCCAACATTTTGAATGACACTGGTACTCAGACCAGGACAGCTATGACCTCTGGAGCGGTATCACGGATGGCTCACAATGACACCCACCAGTAGTGGCATCTAAATGGTAAGGCACAGGAGTGGAACTTCCCACACCCACCGAGTGTAGGTGGAGCTGTGTACCACACTGGTGACATTCTCCACAGTTCAAGTCACTCCCTCTAGTTGAATACTCCTCACCCTAGCCCACCCATGTGGTTCCTTACTTTCACAGCAAATATATTCTCAACAGTACTTCCGGCAAGGTTTCTCTATACAGGGACCAGAAAAAGTATATTGTACCAACATTACCCAGAGTGGCCGAACAGCGCTTCTGTGCTATATCTGGAGGAATAACTCTTATGCCAGTAGAACCTGGGCATTCAGAATATACTTAAAACAGTGGCTCACCTGGAATTCATTCATAAGAACTTTGTAGATAAGCAAAGGAATGTATTCTAAGCATACACTTAATGCAGTGAAATCAATATATACCCTCTAGCCTGGTGGGTGCTTTTAATTAAACTAGAAAAGTATAGTAATTTGTAAACCACACAGAAACTGTACAAATGTAACATACAAGGTGCAATAAGCAGGCAAGTCAACAAATGTGTGGTATGTCCCAAAATAAAAATAAAAACATAGACGTGAACAGGTGGTTATTTTATGTGCAGGAATATAACTTTCAATATATGTTTATAAACGCACACATCTGCAAATCAAAGAAAGTGACAAATTATTTTTAAGTAATTTATAAACACATTTAAAGTTGTTGCCTGCACATAAAAGGGTCACCTGTTGCTATGTGTGTTTGCTTTTGTACATTGGTACACGGCACATATTTGTTGGCCTGTCTGCTTATTGCACCTTTGCAGTATTTGTACAATTTCTAGGTGGTCTACAAAATCCTACACTATACGTTTAGTAGTTACAATATTTTTTTGGGGTTTAAATTAAAAGCACCCATAATGCTGGAGTGAATTGGTGGTATTACTACATTAACTGCATGATCAGGGTTATCTACAAGGTTTACATGAATGAATTCTAGGTGACCCATTGTTTTAAGTATGAAAAGTACTTCCGGCAAGGTTTCTCTATGCAGGGACCAGAAAAAGTACACAGTACCAACATTATGCCTGACAACTTTTGCACGCAATGCTGAAGAAATCGATAATGGTGGTAGCTCATCGGATCCAGCAGGATAAAAGTTAGTCAAAGCGTCGTTGAGTGTTAAAATACAACTTAGTTCAGATTCTGTTTGTTGCTGTCACAATCAGTGTACCGTCTTCAATGATTTTAGGGAAAACTTCTTGAGTGGTCTGCAGCCTGTATCACCGAGCTCCCTTATGGGAATATGACCATGTCCAATGTGTACACAAAATGTGCACCCACCCATCAACAAACCATTCGATAGCTAATCAAATGGATCGATACAGCTAAGCACGGCCAGCTTTTGGCATGGGCAAACTGGGCCAGGCCCAGGGTGCCAGTCTTCAGAGGAGCTCACGGATGTCTGTATTAAGGTCCAATGACCAGCAATGTCCCTCTATCTTGGTTCCAGCGATTTAGTTTTAAGTTGTTCTAATCATTTTTAATGTGTCGCAATTGCTGTATTTAACACCCCATCACAGACCTGACAACTTGTGAAACGTTTTTACTGTGTGGGGAAGGGACATTGAAGGGGGCAGGGCCTAGGATTGAGGCACTAAGCCTTTAAATTCACTGCTTCAAAGTGCCCCCTTACCATCTCTCCCATGCTCTGCCCCACCAACACCAAAACAAAAGTTTTGAGGCTGCCACTGGTGTCGTGGGGAGGTTTCACGGCTCGTGAAGGACAGCAGCTGGGCAGAACCTCAAACAATTAGCTTTGAGGTTCTGCTCAACCTCAAAGCTTTCTGCAGGGGTTTCCAGCTACTCTGCAGGGGTTTCCAGCTACTCTGCAAGGGGTTTCCAGCTACTCTGCAAGGGGTTTCCAGCTACTCTGCAAGGGGTTTCCAGCTACTCTGCAAGGGGTTTCCAGCTACTCTGCAAGGGGTTTCCAGCTACTCTGCAAGGGGTTTCCAGCTACTCGTGTGCACACCGGGTGATATCGGCTCCTCACTGGGTGACCGTGTGATGGGAGCCGCTCTCATGTGACACACGGTGGCACCACCCGCCGTCAAACACCAACACCCCCTCCCCAACCCATCAAACATCTTGGCACCTGACGGAGCCTAGCTGTGGGCGATCCAGGTGAGTTGAGGGAGGTGCAAGATGTCTGAGTTCAGAGGCACGTCACTGTTTTACTACAGCCAGCAATGGACTGACCTGCAAAAAGGCCCCCCCCAAGCTGCCCCATCTTATTCACCAACAGCAGCGAGGGCAGCAGATTTCTCCCCGCCCAGGGCGCACTCCGAACAAGGGACGGCTCTGCAGCCAAGACCAAGCACCAAATAAGGCATTTTTATTAGAAGCTACATAGTCAGTCGCAATAAATGTTCATTACCCATCACCATTACTTTAAAATGTACCCATACAAGGAAGACGCCACCATTTTGTACGGCGCGTTTGTCTAGTGATAGGTTGGCACAACATGAAGGATGCTGCTTTTGGGGCTCTGCAACAGGTGCTGGTGTGCGACTTCACCTTGTTTAATTACACCACCTGAGCCCAAGTCTCATTAAGGAGGTTCAGCACCGAAGAATGTAGTCCACAGAAACTCCTGGCTCAACATATGGCCATGAGAAAAGCAGCATTCCAGGAGAGAGGATCGAGGATATTACAGGAAATCGATCCACAGTGTTCGAGCATGAGAAGAAATGGCGCTAGAATGCCTCCTTCGGGTTGCAATGGGGCTCTCTGAGTCTCTTTTGAGTGGCCTGATGTCTGGAATATGCTGCACGAACACCTGGTTGACACAGCAATGAGACTCTTTGCACCCGTTTGCAGAGGTATGAAGCTTCGGAGATGGTTCAGGAATGCCTCGTTGCCGCTGCAATGGGACTCTTCGAGACCTTTCCAGACCTCCTAAGTCTGGGAGATGGTGCAGAATTGCCTCGTTGACACTGCAGTGGGACTCTCTGCCCGTTTGCAGAGGTATGAAGCCTGGGAGATGGTTCAGGAATGCCTTGTTGACACTACAATGGGACTCTCTCTGCCCGTTTGCAGAGGTATGAAGCCTGGGAGATGGTGCAGGGCTGCCTCGTTGACACTGCAATGGGACTCTCTCTGCCCGGTTCAAGAGGTATGAAGTCTGGGATATAGTTCAGGAATGCCTCGTTGACACTGCAATGGGACTCTCTCTGCCCGTTTGCAGAGGTATGAAGCCTGGGAGATGGTTCAGGAATGCCTCGTTGACACTACAATGGGACTCTCTCTGCCCGTTTGCAGAGGTATGAAGTCTGGGAGATGGTGCAGAATTGCCTCGTTGACACTGCAGTGGGACTCTCTGCCCGTTTGCAGAGGTATGAAGCCTGGGAGATGGTTCAGGAATGCCTTGTTGACACTACAATGGGACTCTCTCTGCCCGTTTGCAGAGGTATGAAGCCTGGGAGATGGTGCAGGGCTGCCTCGTTGACACTGCAATGGGACTCTCTCTGCCCGGTTCAAGAGGTATGAAGTCTGGGATATAGTTCAGGAATGCCTCGTTGACACTGCAATGGGACTCTCTCTGCCCGTTTGCAGAGGTATGAAGCCTGGGAGATGGTTCAGGAATGCCTCGTTGACACTACAATGGGACTCTCTCTGCCCGTTTGCAGAGGTATGAAGTCTGGGAGATGGTGCAGGGCTGCCTCGTTGACACTGCAATGGGACTCTCTCTGCCCGGTTCAAGAGGTATGAAGTCTGGGATATAGTTCAGGAATGCCCCGTTGACACTACAATGGGACTCTCTCTGCCCGTTTGCAGAGGTATGAAGCCTGGGAGATGGTTCAGGAATGCCTCGTTGACACTACAATGGGACTCTCTCTGTCCGTTTGCAGAGGTATGAAGCCTGGGAGATGGTTCAGGAATGCCTCGTTGACACTACAATGGGTCTCTCTCTGCCCGTTTGCAGAGGTATGAAGTCTGGGAGATGGTGCAGGGCTGCCTCGTTGACACTGCAATGGGACTCTCTCTGCCCGGTTCAAGAGGTATGAAGTCTGGGATATAGTTCAGGAATGCCTCGCTGACACTGCAATGGGACTCTCTCTGCCCGTTTGCAGAGGTATGAAGTCTGGAAGATGGTTAAGGAATGCCTCGTTGACACTACAATGGGACTCTCTCTGCCCGTTTGCAGAGGTCTGAAGCCTGGGAGATGGTTCAGGAATGCCTCGTTGACACTACAATGGGACTCTCTCTGCCCGTTTGCAGAGGTATGAAGTTTGGGAGATGGTGCAGGGTTGCCTCGTTGACACTGCAATGGGACTCTCTCTGCCCGTTTGCAGAGGTATGAAGTTTGGGAGATGGTGCAGGGTTGCCTCGTTGACACTGCAATTAAATTTTCTGCCCGTGCAGGGTTGCCTCGTTGACACTGCAATGGGACTCTTCGAGACTTTTCTAGACAGTGCTTAATTTGTAAATACAAAGGTGCCAGTCCCCAAAGACCTTCTCTTAAACATGCGGCTGCTGTAATTAAATGTGTGAACAGGGAATTCTGAGGCGGTGTAATCCTGAAGCCATCTCGGGCGTCTTCAATCCATATAAAGCCACTCGCTGCCCCTTCACCTCACTCTTGAAGCTTTTTACTTTCTCCCTTTGTGACGCTTTTTCGTTTGTCCCTTCATCCGTCTTTCCTATATGTGTCTTTTGTTCGCAGCAAATGCTTGAGGCATAAGAATAAGCCCCGGCCCTCAAAAATATGTGCAGGTGCTCTGCACCGGAAACAACAAGCACAAATTAAGCACTGTTTCCAGACCTCCTAAGTCTGGGAGATGGCTCATGAATGCCTCGCTCAGGCTGCAATGAGAATCTTCGCACCCGTTTCCAGGGGTACGAAGTCTGGGAGATGATGAACGCTGCCTCCTTCAGACCTCAAAGGTATCCTTGCGCATGTTCCCAGAAGTCCAGTGTCTGGAAAGCAGCGCTGCAGGTGTGCACATAAGTGTCACAAATGTCTCTGCCAAGACCTAGAAAGTGACCAGGTATCACTGCAGTAACAAGTGGTGGCGATCTGCATGGCAGAAGCTCTGCCCGCGCCTCTGCACTGGGACCTCTGGGAGAACGTTTTTGTTCAGTGTATAAGTCATGGGACTGATTGGCTAAAAACGCATAACAATGGGCAGAAGTCAGTCCTCAGCCTGCTGACGGAAGGAATGAGTGACAGTGTGTGCACAGAGACTCCACGGAGGCCAATCATAGGCCAGGGCCTTGCAGCTTTGAGGCTGTGAGCAGCTCCGGGTTGGCTGGGTGCCAGGCAGCAGCTGGAGGCCCCAGAAGAGGCCGTCCCATCGCCCTCAGGGTAGGAGCTGACGTGGCCTTGAATAATTCTGTTAATTACTTGTCAAACCCTCCAGAAACCTAAATTATAAGCATTAGCAAGCGGCGTGTCTCCTATCTGCTGGCAGTTTACCGTCTTCTAAAGAGCGGGATACCCGGACCCTGTAGTACTGGTGAGCTGGAGTAAATGTTTGGTGTGAACAGGATTACCCAGCGCCCGTGCACGCGCAGGCAAACACGCATGGTAAATAAAGCAGTTCACATCCGGCCACCAACCTGAGCAAGCACCTTGACTGGGGCCGAGGTTGGCGCTACCCAGAGGGAAAGGAGACACCGGCTCGTGGATCTGGTTGGAGTGCATCACTCGCAGTCTCCACCAATCAAAATCATCTTCGTGCAAAAAGAAAAAAAACAATATATTTTGTTAACAGTTGCATATTATGGAGCAGATGGTCGATTATGTGGCAACTGTAGCAAATCCTTAAATAAGCTGAAAATGCTAGAGGGCAAAATTGTGTGATTCCAGTGGCCCTGCTTACCGTCCCCTGAGCTCCATCAAGCCACATCCCGCAGCAGTCCACTGCCCTAGGCCTTTCATGGCCATCTATTTCTGTCTGCATCTACTCCGCACCCCCACTTGAGCCTTTCACTTCCATTGTTTTATATTAAACCCAGGGCAGGGTCACTCCCAGCTCTAGTGAGGAGGCTGCAGGTGGTCTTAGGCTCAGCTCACCGCCCCTGCACAGCCCCCCCCATCCTGCGGGTCAGACAGCGCAAGCTTCTCCACCATACACAGCTGTTGTGGACACCTCCGCAGTGGGCGGTGCTCGCATTCAGACGCAGCAGACGTGGTGACAAGGACTGAGAGAAGCACCAGCATGCAAGGACGGCTCCATCCGCCTTTAAAATGAGGGCTATGTGGATGGGTTAATGCACAAAAGTGAGGAAATAGCCTTTACAACGCAGCCGTTACTACGCAATACCATTACCACGCACCCTGAACAACGCATGTCTATACAACCCATGTCTTTACCATACATATACCTTTACCACGCATATACATTTACAACAAAAATGTAAGTATTTCACAGGTAAGTATAAAGCTTATATGTATCTCAACTGGAAAGGCTGTTTTTAGGGTTTAGGAAGGGTAGGGGTGTTTGTGAGACAAGGTTATTTTTAGGGTTTAGGGTGGGTAAGGGCATTTGCATGGCAAGGGTATTTTAGGCTTTAGGGTGTGTAGGGGTATTTGGGAGGCAGGGGTGTTTTTAGGGTTTAGAGTAGGTAAGGGTATTTTGGGTGACAAGGGCATTTTTTGGGTGGGTAGGGCTTTTTTGGGTGGCAAGGGTATTTAGGAGGCAAGGGTATTTTTAGGGTTTAGGGTGTGTAGGGGTATTAGGGAGGCAAGGGTATTTTTAGGGTTTGGTGATAGAGTTCGGGGGTCTATATGTATATAAATAAATATGGCATACCTCTCATGAGTACACAAAGGGGCCCCATGCAAGGGGAAAGAACAAAGGCACACCTCTCATGAGGACACAAAAGGGCCCCATAAAAAAGGAAAGGGACAAAAGCACACATCCCATGAGGACACAAAGGGGCCCATACAAAGCAAGAGGACAAAAGCAGACCTCCATGAGGACATAAAAGAGGGCCCATAAAAAAGGAAGAAGACAAAGGCAAGCCACTGCATTCTTCTGGATTACGGTTCCAAGCTTCAGCAGTTAGAAGTAGGTGCTTCCCATGCCACTGGATTCAAGCTAGCCTGGCTGATGAGGGGTGAAACCCCGAAACCGGTCCCAGGATGCTTGTTTCCAGTCCAGGGAAGACCTGGCCTAGCAGTTCGGGCTGGACTGTTCCCATGGGGAACAGGGTCAAGACTGATTTGCATATGGCTGGGTCCAAACTGGAATGGCATGGGCAGCAAAAAAACGATGGATTAAACCCAGATCTGTGACTGGGGGTGAATGTTTGACAATGTTCAGCATTCCGTCCATCACTTGTTGTTTTTGCATTTGTTGCCCTAAGTGGGAAGGGTATGCCCAGACGTGGGTCCCGTGCTTCCCATGCCACTGGATTCAAGCTAGCCTGGCTGATGAGGGGTGAAACCCCGAAACCGGTCCCAGGATGCTTGTTTCCAGTCCAGGGAAGACCTGGCCTAGCAGTTCGGGCTGGACTGTTCCCATGGGGAACAGGGTCAAGACTGATTTGCATATGGCTGGGTCCAAACTGGAATGGCATGGGCAGCAAAAAAACGATGGATTAAACCCAGATCTGTGACTGGGGGTGAATGTTTGACAATGTTCAGCATTCCGTCCATCACTTGTTGTTTTTGCAGAAGTAGGAGACACTACATTGGAAGAGGACGTTCCTGAAGACCGGGACTCGCCTGGAACCATGAATTTAACTCAGAAGCGCTATACAAAAAGTAGGCAAGAAGGCGGCTCATTAAGGCACGAAGCAGAGCCACTCGGACAAAGAAGCATCTTTAGTGCAAGTGTGTGGGGGAGCGTGGTGCCAGCAATGAGAGATGGAAGGAAAAGAAGAAAACCTACAGGAAGCAACAGAATATTTCAAAACTGAAAGCAGGTGTTTGGTAAAAACAAGGTACTGTGCAGCCGGGGCGGCTCCTTCGATATGGTGAAGGAGCGACGCCCCGCTGACTGAGCCCGAAGCAGACAAATAAAACGATAGTTTACTATCCTTTTATTCTTCTGCTTCGGGCTCAGCCAGCAGTGCAGGGTGGGGGGGGGCTGGGCCACGGGAAGTGGGAGGAGAGAAGAGTGCACCTAAGTGCGCATGTGTGTTTGGGCGGACGTCTGAGGCCAGCCAAACACACATGCGCACTTAGGTTTCTCCAGCCGGGCTGAATACACATCTGGGCTGGAGAAACTGCACAGACCCCAGGCTTGTGACTGAGCGGCAGTCACTGCCGCTCAGACCAATCCTGGCGCTGCTTTCATGCAAGGTTTTGCATGAAAGCAGCACCAGGATTGCGGGGGAGCCTGTGCTGGTGTCCCAGAAGTGAACGCTGGGAAACCAGAAGAGGAGCGCGAGGCGGCAGGGAGGCAGGCAAGTGCTTTTTTTTTTTTTTTTATATATATTTACCTCGTCTCTGCGCCGTTATCCCCCTCCCTCCCCCAAAACCCCTTTCTTGAGTTAAGTGGCGGCCGTCGCTGCTGTGAAGAAGGAATAAAAGGCAAGGACCTGCTCGGAAAGGTAACAGATAACCAAAGCACGCACCACCCACCACTCCAACAACTTCACCGAAGCATACCCTGGGGGTGGAGGGGGCTAGCGAAAGTACGCAGTGCCCCAAAATGTGCTTTTAGAGTGTTTCTCCCTTCTTAGGCAGGGAAAGAAGCAGCTTGCCACTTTCATTGCTTGTGTAGTGTTTAAAATCTTGGTTGTAAACTGGTCCCTGGAAGGGCAATTTCTGATAAACTTATCCCTCAGACCACTATTGCCTTATGACAAACACTGGCTTGGAAACACCAACACCCCTCAAACCCACTCAGATAAAATCAGAAAAAACACCACACACTCATGCACAAAGTAATGCATCCCTAGATTGCAGATCTAGAATAGTAACACTTGTGTAGAAAGTATTCACCACATACAGTGCCAAAATACAATGCTCTCAGGGATGCGGCAAACTAACCCTGCGGAAGAAAGCGCTATGACACTAAACGAACGGTGGACTGCGCTACATAAAAGTTAAGCCGCAGCACACCACATAAAGCGCGCCCGACTGAAGCGGTGGGGCTCGGCTTGGTCTGTGCAGCTCCTGGCAGCGCTTCCCTCCGCCCAGCCTGCTCCAGGAGCAGGGAGGACACCCCACGCCTGAGGGGAGGGCGCTGCCCCCAGCGAGACCTCAGACGGCGCTCCTGCAGACCGAGAAACAACATGCTGCCAGGCCAGGAGGAAAACATCCCCTGAGCTCGAGGATCTATTCTTCCGTGGTGCCAGCACGACATCAGTCCACGTTTGTGGGCGACAAAAGTAACCATCAACAAACTAAAACGGGAGCATCCCTCGCATGCGTTAGGGAACACAGACGATGCTTTGCTCCCATGGACCGAACCTTCGGATTTTATTTTCAAATAGATTTTCAAACAAAATGAAAGGTGGTTTAAGGACAACCCTCAGCACCTGCCAGTTTTAAAGGAAGCCCAGCCTTGGCAGACCTTCTACTGAGTGGGAAGAGCTGCACTGTGAAGACGGGGCCAGGAAGAAGTGACCCGGACACTGTTGGCACAGGAGAGACGCTGCCAGGCCCCCTCTGCTTTACCCATGGGGTGGCAGCCCTAGGACCCTGGTCCACTGTGAACATCGACAGCCTGTTCTGGTGTGACACACACGCCCTTCGCTGTGTGGGGCCTAACTCCGCTGTCACACAGACCTTGGGGTGCTCGGCATGTAGGGGGGCTGCGCCGCTGGCCCGTGGAGGGCACCTCACATCACTGCTAAGACTAACCTTCTGGGTGTAAACAAAATACAGCGCTACAGTGAAGGCGCGGACAGGACTCCACACAATCTGAAAGACCCTCCTTCAAAGTGAGTCACAAATTTCTTCGCCATCTTCCATGAATTACCTTCACAGTGTTTCCTGGAGGGACTGGAATAGAACAAACAGCACAAGAGCCTACAAACCACATTGAGCATCGCACCGCTCCTCCGGGCACCGTGGATCAAGCACTTCAACTGTGTAGGTGGTACAGCCCTGCCAGGCACTGCATAAACCCTTCCGGCCCCTTCAGTGCACTTTTTAGACTCTCCAAGAATTGTATGAACTCCTCACCCCGGGTACTGTCACACTATTCTAATGGTTTGCAGAGTGCTTAGATATCTATCACAAGGGCCTCACTGCGCTAGTAGCCGTGTGAACCCTACTGTACCAAGGAGAATCAAAAGGATATACGGAAAGAGAAATTGAGATATGCACACTATGAAGCCACTTTCTAAAAGTTAGATGATTCTTGATAAAAAAAATGTGTTTGGGCAAAGAGTTCCACACTGTTGCATCTATCGCTGAGAAAGCACAAACCCCTGGATCGCAGACCTCAGAATAATCTGAGACTACAGAACAGAGAGTATATTTAGAACTTTAAATTAAGAAAGGCTGGGCAAAGCCAAAGCAAGGAACAGAGGCAGACACCCAGATATGGCGTTCCAGTGTAGGCAAACGACAAAACATGTTGATAAGTGAAAGCGCAGCCATGTTTTAAGACCACTGCGGTTTCCTGAGGCGGTCATTTTGGGAAATGGCCTACCCATGATCTAGTGTTTAGAAAGGCTGGAGCGAGGTGAGTTGATCTAACGAGGGACAGAAGGGAAGAAGCTTACCTAGAGCTTTAAAGTGAAAGAAGAGGGGTTCTGGCACAAATCTGGGCAGCCCAGGTTAGAGTGAGGTCAAAATGAAAGCTGTGTTCAGGACAAATTCTCACATCTCTGAGGTAACAGTCTACTGCAAGAGTTCCACGGCCAACCCAACGTGGGCGTTCAAACCCCCTGTGCTCTCGAATGGTCTAAGCCTAACGGAGGGGGGGCCAGAAGAGGGAGTTGATGTGAACCTACATATAAAAAAGTGAAGCCAAATGACACAATAAATAAGAGCTGTGTGACCTTCACTCACTTTCATCACTTTCCTATTTCAGGAAAACTCTAAAAACCTAGTATTTCTCCAGAAGTGTCCAAATACTGAGGGTTTTGCTCTCCTCACCCTCTCCCCAAGAAACCCTTGGGTGCCCATGTGGTTAAATAAATAAATATCAGCACAGCCTAGCTAACATATGATTATATTCTAATCTGTTGACAGTGCACCTTGGTTTCCACTGTGAATCTTGGCTTTTCTATATTGTTGGTTCAGACACCGCATTGAATGTTTCTGGCAACTGAGGAGGGTTTGGTGCAGTTGAGCTACACAGTCCAAGGGGTCAGGGCATGGGACACCAGAGAACGCTATCCTTGAGGGTGCAGCCTATGTCCACAAGGGGCTCTTGTCGGTCTTCCTCCTCTACAGCTGCTCACAGTGGGTCACATGAAACATACTGGCCCTGTGCTCTCAATAGTTGGAGATGTTTTTGTTTTTTTTGGGGCGGGGGTCTGTTTGACTATATTTAGAAAGAGGATAGAATGAATTATAGGAGTGGATGCTGGGAATGATGAATATATATTGATAGTTACAAGATGAGCTTTTAAAGCAGACAGATAAAGAACAAGGCGGTCAGTATCATGCCGCTGGAGCAGATAGGAATGACACAAAGGTAGATCAATGATTTAACAGGGTCAGGGATATCAGTTCCACAGTTAGAGGGGAAGCGTCAGCTGCTCTTCCGGCTGATGACCAAATCCTCTTTTTTTTTTTTTTAGCTTTCTCCCGGCATCTATTAACTTCAGTTACCATTGGGAAGAAGTTCGAGCATCATGTTATAAAATCCGCTGCGATGCACTCACTGGTTTCGTGTAGACCAAAGGATGTGCATCTTGCACTGAATATAACGCAATGCCAGTTCTGTGGTTCTGGAATGATGCCTTTGGGTTGCAGCCTTTAATTCTATGCATGGCTGAAGAGGAACCCAAGCCTGTCAGACTTCTTTCATTTTTTAAAGAGAGACCCAAGTATTTAATCTATTCACTAATAAGGAGGCCTTTGTGTTTTTGTTAAAAAGATCAATCCTAGAGATTGTAGCAGGGAAAATGCAACACGAGTTTTTAAAAAAATGGTAAGGAAAAGGTGGAGTTAGTTGAAGCCTTAATAAAATGATTAGTTTGTTTCTAGTGGGGTCTATACTGAAGAAAGCTGCAAAAATGCCGAGTAGTTGTATGGATAGGGAAAGAACTGCAATGGCCCTGCCCTGATGCCCCTTAAAACAAGCTTTAGTGATGCCACTGGGGTTGGCTTCTCAATGAACATGCATTTTATGTAACTGATGGGTTCACTCAATGATTTGTCATATATATATATATATATATATATATATATATATATATACACACACACACATACTTTGCAACTCATCTTTGCACTGCTGCATCTACTAATCCTAACACTGACTCATATTCCAAGCCCATGCCTACTACGGTAAAGTGTGAGATTCCATGTAACAAAATGCAGGACTACAGCGCACAGTGAATATCAATCCACCCTTAAAAGTCTATTACATGAGTTTCAGAATAATTAAATAAGGCCTACGTGCTTTGTCATAACATTTCATTATAAACAGGGGAGATCTAAGGAATCGGGCATAACCTTTCTGAGAGAACTGATAAGCTTTCTAGCCTCTATCGATGACTTGACATTAAATACACCAAAGGCCCACTGAAGTGAGTGCAAACTGGCAACCATCAGGCATACATTTATAAAAATACAGTTTGCAATACAATACAAAACCCCTTTCCACAGGGTCTAACTAGAATCATCTTGGTTAAATTCTACTCCCCGGGCTTGTCAGAGTGGGTGTCCAACACCAAAACCCTTGTCTACTAGTGTGATCTGTCAAGTTACTTGTCACGTAATAAGTTTCTATGGCCTGTAAAGTAATGTGAAAATAACACTGCTAGAAGCCTACTAGCTTCACCCATATGATTTTGACAATAAATAAGCCAAGTCTTCTGTCTTTGTAATAATGTTTCATAACAAACAGGCTAGACCTATGGCTTCTGGCAGAACACTCCCCCTCGGCCCAATGTCAATGATCAAGCCTATCACTGGCATAACCAACTCAAGACTAATGTACTGAGCATAAAGGTCTCCACAAAGCAACCATTGGGTCCTGCTGTATTGAATATAAGCTTTGTCACAAGCCAAAAGCTGTAATACAAGCACTCTTTAGTGGAAGCACACACATCTGGTCAATCAAATCCTCTACTCAAGAGAACCAATCTGGCAGAGTCCAAGTAACAGGAACACTGTCTGTAGGCTTTAATTCGGAGTAATAACAATTGACCCTTAAATGCCTATTAAATTTACAATACACTTTCACAATCAATGTGTCAGGCCTACTGCGTTTCATAATAAACAATAAGGCCTACAGTCTATGTTTGCCTTATCTCCATAACCATCTCAAGCTTGCTGTACAGAGCGTTAGCTTTCAACAAAGCAGCCACAAGGGATACAGTCATAAAATTGTAAATGTACACAAATTATAGTGGGAAAAGCAAAATACTATATACCTGAAGAGAGCCTAACACAAGGATTCTCACTTTGCGTATCTTCAATGCCCGTGGTTTGTCAGTGGAGTAACCATGTAGCAAAATACCAAAGTGTAGACTTTAAAATAGGGTAAAAACAATCCACGAATAAATAAATGCCAATTGACTTTAATTACTGCTTTTCAGAAAAATATGTCAGGTCTTGTGCCTTTGTTATAAAATTTAGTAATAAACAGAACAGGCCTATAGCCATGATCACTGGCTTGCTGCCAGGGCGACCAAGACCTTCTCTTCATAGTACTCGAAAACCATTTTTTGTCATTCACATAAGATAAGGTAAAGCAACAGTTGCACTGTCAAGCCATGCATAAAATCCATATAGAATATCTGGGCATCCCATACAGGTCTCAAACATAAAACTGCAATCTGAAGACGAAAGTTATGCTGGTACCACAGTGCATTCTTCATGATTACCTTCATCCCATGTGTGATGCTGCCAGAGAAACACAAACACTGCAATTTGTTTTATCGAAGACTTTTTAACAGCATTACAATGTGGTGTGTGACCCCTGGAAGTTCAAGCTCAGGTAGCTGGATAAACAAAATAATCACGGCTGTGTGGAGGAAGCACTATTTTTGACAAAGACACTTCTAACCAATCAAAACACGTCCCCCTGGCTACCAACATATGGGTGGAGCCAAAGCTCCTCTCTGTAGTACTCCTCCTAAAAGCCCCTTTTCAGGCTGAATACAGCAGTGAAAGCGGCACTGTCAAGCCAGTCCTAAAAAAATGGGGAGGTGCAACAGCATGCTTTCGAGGACCTGCAGGAAAGAACCGGTTAGCATAACTTTACCTTGCAGAAAAATGTTAAGGTAATGAACTGGCCATTCCAGCAGTCTTGCTGTGAAACGTTTGCAAATGCACGCTTCCCATCAAAGAGGAAAAGCAGAAAACAGTCTCAAAACCCTCTGCTATGCTGCTTTGTTTTATCAGCTTTGGTAAACCACATGACGAGGACCCTAAAAACCATAAGACTGGGTGTGAACATTTTGGGCCTGATTACAATTTTGGAGGAGGTGTTAATCCTTCCCAAATGTGACGGATTTACCACCAGCCGTATTACGAGTTCTATAGGATATAATAAACTCGTAATACTGCTGGTGATATATCTGTCACATTTGGGATGGATTAACACCTTCCTCCAAAGTTGTAATCAGGCCCTTTGTCTTTCACACCAGCATCCCCCCCCTCCTCTTCCGCCCTCACCTTAAAGGAGCTTAACCCAAGCAAGTGCGAGTTACCTTTTAATGGGTCAACAAACGCTTCCCCCTTTTTGAGCCTCAGGTGCTAACTCTTGAAATTTTTCCCTTGCAGCCTTGCTTCAAAGTCATGTCCTTGTTCCAGGATCCTTATAAGTCCCCATGTACATCCTTGCTAGCTTCCTCCACGATTTATGTGGGGATCCTGAAGACCATCTGATCCCTAGGGACCCAACTCAAAAATGAAGATTTGTGCCATAAAACATATGTTGGTTGTGTTCTAGGCACTGATCCTTGGATTCTAAAGAGCAAATTGCAAGCTGTGCATTTAGACAACCATGTGAACGTGGCATTAACCAGGGCCACTTTATAACTTGCTCCATATTCCCACCAAGTATTGCCCAGACACCATAACCAGACGTCCCTCCTCTTCACGCAGAACAGATGTCCGTTTCCCCCTTAAATGAATCCACCTTTATAGGGAAGCTTTCGATCAGCTCATCTACCATTCTGTTCCACCTATAAGCCCAATGGAGTATGCCATCCCAGTCCCGGGTCTATGTGTCCTGAAAGTCTGCTGAACACGAACATGGAGAGAAGTATTTTCTAAAGAGGTCATCTTAACTTTTAACAATTTATTTTTCTATCTCCAGGACTTAAGTTTGACCACCATGCTAGTTTCTACAAACTCCACATACATATACCAGTGTCTCGGGGTCTTTGCAAATGATCTCAGGTTTCATCCAGCCACCCAGTGGTGGCCAAACGTTCAATCAATCAGGAATTTGTTGTAAAGTGCACTACTCACCGGTGAGGGTCTGAAGGCGCTGGGGGGGCAGAAGGTGCTGGTGGAGGTGCTGCTACTGCTCTAACAGCCAGGTCTTGAGAAGCCTCCAGAAGGTAAGGAGGCTCCATTCCTTTTTTGCCCTCGATCGATCAGTGGTCCCTGCATACCAGGGGATTTGCAGCACTCACCCAGGGTGTTCGTCCTGGGCTCCTCTGGTACCACTGCTTGTTAGGAATACGGCAACACTGCCCTGTTCTCTCCTTCGTCTCTGCTCTGTGCCCTGCTACCATGGGGTTTCATCTGCTGCTGGTGGCCGGTTCACCCACTCTCCAGAGGACCAGGACTCTGATGACTGCAGGGGCTGCCTCAAACTTCTCCTTCAAGTGCCAGCGGGCCTGGCCAATGTCCACAAAGCAATCCCCATCAGCGGAGTCTAAACACTGAAAACCATCTAACGGCTTCAGAGTGGGTCCTGTAAATTGTGCTGCTTAAAGAGAGGGATCTGCCCTTCGCCCAACCACTCCGGGAGCTTGAAGAGCGGAGCTGGAGACTGAGAATAAAGTGTCCGCTTCAGTGGAAGTTTGGCTCTTCCATTGCTCAACTGAACTGGGTGTGATTACTGATGTCTACTGTACCCCGGGGACGCGGAAACTGATTAACAAATGACACACCATGAACCAGACCTCTTTTTCAGGCATGACCACTTCAGTTTATATAAACACATTTAACACCGACAATATTGATTCGAGGCCAGCAACTGGGATAGTGTACACCTGCGTGGGTGCTGTAGCAGAAACATTAAATACAAGTTTGTTCTTTAAAATAATAATACAGCAGCTTCCAATGAGTCTGGCTGAGGTGTACATGTCTGTGCTAAGCTTTTGTACTTCTGAATATGGATGAATGAGATGCGCTCTTATAACCTCTGTAAACTGATTTTATGTCGAATGTCATTCAATCAGTGCTTTAAAGTGGGCTGGTACTCACGGGTATCGAGTAGCCACACTTCTTTAATTTGGAAGAAAGAGTAGATGGACTTCTTGGGAGTGACGCAAAACATTTAATGGGAGAGTAACAGGACTTGTAAGTAGCAAACAGGTACTTTGAAATAACAGTACCTGCACTTAAAACTGTTCGTCCATCCAATTAACAATTAGAAATCACATTTGTCTGAGAAGAGCAGGTCCTGCTTGACGAAGTGCCCGATTGATCCAGATGAATCAGAAACGGTTCCTGACCAATGGGTCAACATAGTAAAATAACATTCTATGACATGAGGGGGCGGGCGGCCAACCGTGAGGGGGGGGCCACAGTCTCCTTGGATTCAACATGTTGGGGGATGGGGGTGGCGGGCTCCCTGCAATGCTGGGGGGGCAAACAGTTTTAGGTCCGCAAAGCAGGGTAGCAGGGAGGGGGGCTTCCTATAGCGATGAAGTTGGGCGGGGAAAGAGCGAATTGAGGGGGGGGGGGGGGGAACACTTTAGCATGTTTAAGTTCGCTTGTTCAGTGTAACATGGCAGCAAGCAATCTACCCCACTGTAGTCACGACCTGAATATCTACGACACATGTCCCAATCCAAATTAGACCACCACCCAACATAGACTGACCTAATATGAAACATATCAGACCATTCGGCCTGAAACGCACACACACCTGCTTTAAACAAGGGGGAGCTCAGTTTATGGTCCTGAAATGTAAATGGCCTAAAGCAGTGGTTCCCAACCTTTTGACTTCTGTGGACCCCCACTTTAACCATAACTGGAGCTCGGGGACCCCCACTGAATCATTACTGGAATCTGGGAACCTAATCTATCAAAATTATTATTCAATTTTCCAAGCAGTCACGGACCCCTGAGGAGGCTTCGTGGACCCCCAGGGGTCCCCGGACCACAGGTTGGGAACCACTGGCCTAAAGGACTAAATTAAACGGGGAGTAGTTCTCCAATATATAAATGAACACTTCCCAGATATAATTCTTCTGCAAGAAACACACCTCATAGGTAACCCATGTAGGGCACTCGACCGCCGGGGATATAAAATGGTGGTACATGCTGGATTCACCTCTAATTCCAGGGGGGCAGGGATTCCTTTGTAAGCAGTTCCAGCTCACTGTCATACCTGGCTGGATAGACTTGACAGGCACGCAGCACTCCCAGAGGAATGGGAAGGTGAAACACTTTACATAGTGTCTGTGTACGCTCCTCCGGCCATGCAGAGCGCTACTCTTCCTGAACTGGGAGCGCTCCTCCTGGAAGTGGTAGATGGAGGGTTGTTAATGGGGGGATTTCAATATGACACTCTGCAAGACAGTGGACCGAATGCCCCCCGAGACCTTTATCAGATCCCAAATCACAGCTGGCAGATTATCTCTGGGCCACAGGACAGCAGATGTATGGCGAGCCCTTAACCCATTAGCGCAGCGCTACGCCTTTCACTCACGCGCACACGGCCGTCTTCCCCGCAAAGACTACATCATCACATTCACCCACAGAATCCCAGCCTTCCGTGACGTGGCTTGGGGTATTTCTGGCCACTCCCCGGCGTGGGGACTCTACACCACAGGTAAGATCTTAAAACAGAGGCAATATAATTAACCTCTGGTATCTCCAAAAACCCATCATTAGAGATGGCCTCACAAAGGCTACTGATAATTACTTTATAGAAAACAAAGACCCAGTGGAGCCAGCACAAACACTGTGGGAGGCCCACAAAACCGTGATCAAGGGCCGGGCGCTCGCTTTAACTCTGGGGCACAAACGTGGCAAGAGGGCGGCCACTGAGACACTAGCACAGGAGCTACTGGATCTGGAACAGTCCCTAGCACAAGACGCGACGGAGAAGGTTAAGCGCACCTCAGGCTTTAAGCAGGGAGAGTACAGGGACATGGCGACAGACGCAGCCAGAACCAGGTATCGGGCAGCACAGCATCGCATCTATGAAACAGGGGATAAGGCAGGAAAGTTGATAGCCTGGCTAGATGATAGAGAAAGAGCACATCGTTAGGTGACCTCAGTTCTATCCGAAGACGGCACAGTGTTGAAAAACCCACAAACCATTGCAGACACTTTTGCCACTTATTATTCACGCCTTTACTCCCCCCTACTAGCAATTACACAGGCAAAGACTCTCGCAGGCTACTCTCCGACATACTGCTCCTAACTCTCTCTAAAGAGGACTTAGCACTCATGGGGGGAGATTCCACGGTAGAGGAATTGATCCAAGCCATCAAAGGGCTGTAGTGGGGTAAAGCGATGGGCCCCAGCAGCTTGCCCATAGAGCTCTAAAAACTCACAGCTACCACCATATTCCCACATCTCCTCGAGATGTACAAAGAGTAAGCAGAGGGGTTTATTACCCAAGGACCAGCGGTTGGCCTCCATCGTGGTTTTACACAAGGAAGGACAGCCACCAGAAAACTGTGCCTCGTATCTCCCTATTTCCCTCCTAAACGCCGAAGTCAAAATACTGGCCAACCATCTTATCCAAATAATCACCAAATTGGTCCACCCTGATCAATGCGGCTTCATGCTGAGCTGCAATACAGCCCTTAATCTGAGAAGACCTAATGGGGAGTTGAGCCGAGCAGGCAGGATAAGTGAAGATGCAGGTATTGTATCTCTGTACGCGCACATTGCCTTCAACACCGTTGAATGGCCATATCTATTTGCGGCTTTGGAACGAATTGGCTTAGGTTCCTATCATGGCTCCAACTCTTGTATTCTGACCCGTAATAGTCAAGGGGAGGACATCCAGTGAGATTCCCCTGTGGCGTGGAACCAGGCAAGGATGCCCACTTTCCCCTCTTATTTGCACTAATACTGAAGCCACTGGCAGCATGGGTCCGCATGGACCCCCGATACGTGGCCTTAGAAGGATGGATCAGTGGGAGGAGAGAATATCTTTATAAGCCAATTACATTCTTTTATATGTTACAGACCTGCAGTCCTCCTTACATCAGACACTACATATCTTTACAATCTTCAGTAACTACTCTGGCTATACAATAAATTGGACTAAATCCACCATATACATACTATATGATCAGACGCCTTCCCTGCCTGTGGACTGTGAGGCCCAAATAGCACACGTGGGGTTCCTGTACCTAGGCATATTTGTGAAATCCAACCCAGCGATCTTCAATGGCAAAAATTTACAAGCCCCACTAACTAAGCAATGTCCAGCACTGTAGAACACTGCCCCTTTCATTACTGGGCAGGGTGGCACTACGTAAAATGATGTCTCTCCCTCCTTTCCTATACACCCTGCAAAATGTGCCTCACCCAGTCCCTGACACCTACTTTAAAGCTTTACTCTGACGGAGAAATAAGGGCCCTACTTTGGAATGGAGTGACACCATGTATAGCCTTAACCAAACTGACCCAGAGTGGGTGTGATGGAGGAATTGCACTACCAGACATCCAGAAACACTACTGGGCAGCGCAGATCACAGCCATAAATAGATGGATTCACCGTTCTGGATCACCTTGCTCTAAAACCAGGGGGTCACCTACGTGTCATTAACGCCAATCTCAAACACCTGCACCTCCAGGGTCCCACAATGCTCACAATCCAGATATGGCTTACAACACTTTGAAAACTGGGATGGGGGAATAGATCACCCAGGCAACACCACTACGGGACACATAAAAACTGGGCACACTGGGGTCCAGGCCAGACTTTGACAAATGGGACCTCACAGGTCTGTCCAGGGTGGGCAACCTCTGGGCCTGGGGGAGGGTGGTCCCCTTTAATGATCCAAAAATGGAATTCGACCTAGCACACAAAGAGACATTCTGTTACATCCAGGTCCGCCATGCACTCCAGGTGGCGATTCCCCAGGGGACAGATCTCCCTGAGTCGTCGCCATTAGAGGATAGACTACTTGATGACCACATACTCAGCATAGCAATATCCCTTACATACAGAAAACTGATCAACAATCCCTCTGATACACTTATACAACTATGCAAACACTGGGACGAAGATGTAGGGGGCCTGGCGGACAAAGAGTGGTTGGAGGCCTTGAACTCCCCTTGGGAGGGGGCAGTCAGGGCAAGTTTCTGTTTAGTACAGCTTAAAATCCTTCACAGGACATGCCTCTCCTGTAACAGACTGGTTAAAATGGGGAAGCAGGAAGACTCCACATGTGTGAGAAGGAGGCACATTTTTTCCATATACTTCGGAGCTGCCCTTTCGTTCACTCCTTCTGTAGGGGGGGGGGGGGGGGGGGAGGGTGTGGGGGGGGTGTGCTGTGCATGAATGAAGTACTGGGTGGCAGCCTTGCGCTCTTTGCTAAGTGGTGTCTCCTGAATGTATGGGATGCAACAGACAAACAGGATGGACCAAATCTGGGTGACGTTGGGTTTGGTGGTTGCTAAGTGCAACATAGCAAGATGATGGGGGTCCCCATCAACACCACGACTAGCTGACTGGAAAAACTATATGGATTGGTGTATGGTGGTGGAAAAAACTGTGAAATGGGGAAAGTGTGGGACAATTGGAATGCTTATAGAGGAAGTCCATGCACAGTAACCATCACAACAGTGCCCGGGACGACCCCCCCTGACCCCCCCACCCAACGGGACACCTTGATCTGGGGAGTGGGAGGGAAAGGTGAGGGAATGGGTCTCTTGTGACATTAGAACTTACATGATTGACTGTGTTGAAGTTTGTGTAAATGCTCACTGCTAACCTGCCTGCTTAGACTTAATAAAGTGCAAAAAAAATGATTAACATCTAAGCTGAAAGTTAATTTATTTATTTTAGAAGATGTGCCATCTGGATACGCCTTTGTTTGCATGTCAGGTAATTTACACAAGACAACACCACCATGTACATTGTCCCAAATCCTATTTGCTGCTGAGTGGAAGGATGCCGCCTGCGCAGTGTGCAATATATAATGGGTTGCTCTTCGAATGCAACTATAAAACCCTATCACTTTTGAGCTAATTTATTTAAAATATGCTGCTGTCATAGAGGCAGGCTGCACTTGTCTGCCTCCTGTAGAGAGTAATTCACCCAAAGGGGTGCTGGAAACAGAATGCCTAGTTCTGCATGGACAGCCCACCTACGCGGTAGTATTCTTTGTGGGTCCATCGGATGCGCCTTTCTCCAAGAGTGGCCAGAAAGGAACCTGGGAACACTGGAGGACTGAGGCAACCCACTCATGGGCCTTGGCCACCTGTTGCGTTAGCCTTCGTCCCTTCTCCAGCTGCCGCCATTCTTGCCTCACTAAGATGCGCCAACGCAGAGATATCAGTGAACATGGTGCGGATTCATGGCCTTGCACAAGACCGGACATCCTATGTGGTTCTGAGAAGGCCAAGGCCCATATTTAAACTTTTTTAGCGCATCATTTGCGTCATTTTTTGACGTAAAATACGGCGCAAACGTACAAAATACAATTGTATTTTGTAAGTTTGTGCTGCTTTTGCGGCAAAAAATGACGCAAATGCGGCGCTAAAAAAGTATAAATATGGGCCCAAGTGTCTACTAACGTGGTCTCATTTCTCAGTTACAATTCAGAAAAGTGGGGGCAAATTTAAGAATGGAATATAGGAGGCAAACGATTTCACAACAATCACAGTGGGTGGATTCAGGAGCCCACCCATCACTGCTGCAGCGGTCCATCGCGTGTTAAGGATTTTGGGGGTCGCGGGCACAAGACATTTTAGGGTCCACGGTTCAAAACAATTTTGAATTTTGTTACTCCTTTTTTACCTGCTAATGTAAAAACCCTTGATGCCAAACAATATTGAATTATTTTTAAACTTTCAGGCACTAGGGGGGTTGGAGGAGGTGTCCGAAAAAGCCTTAGGAAGATGCTAGATAGAGACAGGCAGAATTAAGTAGACACAGAGAGAGAGTGTGGTGGGATAAAGTGATATTCAGAGGTGAGGCAGAAATATCACTTTCTCAGGAGGAGGGGGCCTTGGGAGGTGAGAACCCTGGGCAATGAATAACAACATTGGCTGTTACTTTTCAAAGAAACGTCAGATCTACGTCACGTTAATAACCGTGCGCTACAAGAGAGCGCCAAGGCTGTGGAAGGCACTGCACACATGACTGCCCACGTGTTCCCCAACAAACGAATAATTTACTAATATAATCCCTCTGCGCATGCAGTGACGTTTATGTGGGGGTGGGGGCTTTGGGGAGGGCCACGATGCCAGCGCCGCTGCACCCTCATGTGCACAATTATGCCATCTTCAATCAAAATCCCTTTTTCTTTCGTTGGGACATCTGCGGATTCAAGGGCTTGCCTGGCGCATCCCATTGTTTCCGATCACTGAATACAAACGTGGCCCTTCGGTGTATTTGCATATGCAAATCACCGCCCTCCGCAGACACAATCCGCACTGAAGGGTCTTGTTAGCATCCTTTGTCTCCGGAGACAATCGCGTCACGAGTCGGAAGCAGACACGCACGACCCCCGGGGCAGACCCCCTTCACCCACTGCCCCGACCTGAGGCTAGAACCCTGGGGCAGACCCCTTCACCCCCCCAGGGTCTGAAACCACCTGATGAAAGACTGCATGCAGGAGCCCCCGCACCTTCACTCACCCACGGAAAATGTGCGCTTTCAGACACTCGGGAGAAGCCCAGGCACTTCCGTGGATGCTGACAGGGCCTTACAAAGCACGTGACAGGCACTTCCGTGGATGCTGACAGGGCCTTACAAAGCACGTGACAGGCACTGCAGTGGATGCTGACAGGGCCTTACAAAGCACGTGACAGGCACTTCCGTGGATGCTGACAGGGCCTTACAAAGCACGTGACAGGCACTGCAGTGGATGCTCACAAGGCCTTACAAAGCACGTGACAGGCACTGCAGTGGATGCTGACAGGGCCTTACAAAGCACGTGACAGGCACTGCGGTGGATGCTCACAAGGCCTTACAAAGCACGTGACAGGCACTTCCGTGGATGCTGACAGGGCCTTACAAAGCACGTGACAGGCACTGCGGTGGATGCTCACAAGGCCTTACAAAGCACGTGACAGGCACTTCCGTGGATGCTGACAGGGCCTTACAAAGCACGTGACAGGCACTGCGGTGGATGCTCACAAGGCCTTACAAAGCACGCGACAGGCACTTCGGTGGATGCTGACAAGGCCTTACAAAGCACGTGACATGCACTTCGGTGGATGCTGACAAGGCCTTACAAAGCACGCGACAGGCACTGCGGTGGATGCTGACAAGGCCTTACAAAGCACGTGACAGGCACTTCGGTGGATGCTGACAAGGCCTTACAAAGCACGTGACAGGCACTTCGGTGGATGCTGACAAGGCCTTACAAAGCACGTGACAGGCACTGCAGTGGATGCTCACAAGGCCTTACAAAGCACGTGACAGGCACTTCCGTGGATGCTGACAGGGCCTTACAAAGCACGTGACAGGCACTGCAGTGGATGCTCACAAGGCCTTACAAAGCACGTGACAGGCACTTCCGTGGATGCTGACAGGGCCTTACAAAGCACGTGACAGGCACTGCGGTGGATGCTCACAAGGCCTTACAAAGCACGCGACAGACACTTCGGTGGATGCTGACAGGGCCTTACAAAGCACGTGACATGCACTTCGGTGGATGCTCACAAGGCCTTACAAAGCACGCGACAGGCACTTCGGTGGATGCTGACAGGGCCTTACAAAGCACGTGACATGCACTTCGGTGGATGCCGACAAGGCCTTACAAAGCACGTGACAGGCACTTCGGTGGATGCTGACAGGGCCTTACAAAGCACGTGACAGGCACTTCGGTGGATGCTGACAAGGCCTTACAAAGCACGCGACAAGGCCTTACAAAGCACGTGACAGGCACTTCGGTGGATGCTAACAAGGCCTTACAAAGCACGTGACAGGCACTGGAGTGGATGCTGACAAGGCCTTACAAAGCACGTGACAGGCACTTCCGTGGATGCTAACAAGGCCTTACAAAGCACGTGACAGGCACTGCAGTGGATGCCGACAAGGCCTTACACAGGACGTAACAGGCACTGCAGTGGATGCCGCCAAGGCCTTACAAAGCACGTGACAGGCACTTCGGTGGACGCTGACACCGCCCAAGGCCCTTCAGGCTCCCTGCGAGCCAACACCGGGGCCAGGCCCAGCATTCCTCGAGTGCCTGCGCCGCTCACACGGTGTTATCACGTGTGACCCGCGGTCACCTGACAGCCTAGCTTTCAGGCCCCCGCAATCTGGAAGAACAAAGGCTCCCTACACTCACTCCTGCCTGCCCCGGTGGGAAGGAAGACAGTCTATGTATATCCGAGTTACTCCTGTGAGGGGGGCAGTTGCCGTACGCTTAACGCTCATAAAAGGAGCGCCCTGCACATAAAGCACCACGAGAGACAGCACTCAGTCACACATGCTCTGACATCCTAATGAGACACTCCAACGAATCAAACTCCACAAATATGTTGTTAAAAAAAACATACGACCTCCCCCAACCCAGCCCCTCTCCCCCCCACACCTTCAAATCTGTCTAGTGGGCTTTCTGCCCCTTCTGGGAAGGAGGGCACAGAGACTTCCATTTCTTTTTAGGGTGTGGGAGGGGGGCACTTGCTCATGCTTGTGGTGGCACTCCCATCCCCAATGTCTAGTGGGTGGATCCATGTTTGGGGGGAGGTCGTAGGCCTGTGGCAATCCCCAAACAGGGTTCCACTGGGTATGGGCCACTGTCACATTTCCAGTAGTATCTCTCCAGCAGAAATCGGGGCCAGGGGCATAGTTATTGCCCAGAGCGCCGAGCTAAGTGGAAGAAGACCGACCCTAAAGGCACGGTCTACTTTAACTTTTGTTACAGTGACATCAGCGCGCTGTGCGTGCAGCGTGTCATAGTAACAAAACAAAAAACACACACTTTCAGGGTGAAAAGGAAAAACTTTTCTTCCCTGTTCTGATTTTCTTTTGTTGTATTTTAAGAAAAACAAAAAAAAGTAATTATTGTGGTACATGCACCAGTAGGAATTTGGATTTTCGTTATCAACGCAGAGGATGAACAACTCATGTCCACCACCCTACTAAGGTGGGTGTTAACAGTTCGTCTATTGTATTCAGGCTGTGGTAGTAATCAGTCTTACGCGATGAAAACTCCACTGCTTAATGCAATCACTGCAGATGTCTGTGTGGGCAGCCGAACAGTCGCAGAGCTGAATCCTATTAGCACAGTGGGGAACAGTGATGTGTATTTATACAGACATGATGTCACAGCCTCTCACTGAAAGCACTGTCTACATGCATGTCCATAACTTAACATCGTATTATACGAGGTTTGATGGGCTGCACAAAGTGTGCTAAAATATTTAGTGTTTAAGATAAAATAAGGGGTTCAAAGTGTATATTTTTAGGAATAGGCTATCAGGCCATACACAGTGCAAATCACATGCATATATATATATATGTTTGTTAAATAAATTTCCAGTAGGGGGATGCACTCCAGAACTCGGGTAATGTAACAACCTTACATTACCTCTGAAGCCTAAAATGACTCCATCAATTAAAGTCCTAAACTGGTTTCCAAGCAGCCTTCGGATTGCTGATTAACTGCAGGCATTTACGTGACTTTTAGGTAGAAGGCATTTCTCTTCTTTCACTGCCTGTACCTTTGCCCTGACTTCACAGGGCCGGAGGCTCCCCAGGGACGGAACTAACCATTCAGTAATGGCTGTTTAATAAAACAAGCATTTGCAATGCAATGGGTCTCGCATTTGCTCGAGTTAGCGCTATTAGCGTTGTAAACTCCTAACCTGACTTTTCTTGCCACATAAACTGAAAATTAAAAGTAAAACAGTTTTACATAAGCGAGCCGATTCACAGTGACATGGCCGCCATGAGCATCAGTGTGAAGAGACATACAAAAGGAAAAAGAAGTTCGCTCGCAAATTTATCGGCAAAAAAAGAGTAATTAGCCATGTAACAGGGGCGATGAGCAAGGAGGAAACAAAACTTTCCCAAGGAGGGACAAATGTAAACCTTTTACCAATGTCAATGGATTTTTGAAGAGCACGCCCACGAACGAGGGGTAGTGATGGGCGTGAGGTGGGCATTGTTGAAAGCCCAGATACATACCAACAGGTCGGAAAAGCAGCGCATGCGCACTGCTATGCTCAACCTAAAAAGTAAGGGGAACTGAAAGACTGGGTGTGTCACTCACACCCAATAGATCCCACCCAGCGCAACACTGCTCAAGACTTAACACATGCAATAGAAGCTCTTGCACTGATAAGCTTAAAACAAGCATTGTCAAACAGATTAGGTCTTACTCGGGACACCAACTGGATTTACCGACACTTTTTAAAAATCCAGACAGTCACTGTGTGTGACCAAGCAGGCACAACGGCCATCTTGGAAAGGTGTCGCTTAAAGCTTAAGAAAAAGCATTAAAAGATGGCTGCTGCACACATGCAGACATCAGCAGCGACCATCTTGGAATGCTTTAAAAACCAACTAAAGATAGACAATACAGTGGAATATGGCGTTTAGAGTGCAAAGGACCTATGGAAGTCAAGCAGGGAAAGAAAGGAGGGGACTAATATTTTTATCTTAAAGAAATGGAGAGGTGGAAGAAGGGTATCACAGGAGCAATGACAGATTTACCAAGGGAGAGAAAATAATGTTGCATGCACTGAAATGCAAACTCCTGACATCAACAGTGGAAGGACACAACTCATCCAATCAAATACGGCGATACAGAAATTCTCTTTAGTCGGGACAGACAAAAGAATACAAGAGAAAGCTATTGAATCAGAAATAGGGACCGGAGATGGACAAGAAAGCCATGCTTCTTGTGCAGGGGGCAGGCAGAAAGCCTACTCTAGGTCTATATTGGATTCACCAGTTCTGTCTGCCAACAGACAGCAAAAGCAGTCAGTAGAAAATACCTCAAATATATTACAAATAATGGTAAGTGGGAATCTTTTCAAGTCACAAGTATGAACCCCCCAAAACTTTTCTAGGCAAATACGCTATACAGATATTCATAAACTAACTAACTTTACTCAACTGTAAGAAGTTCAAGCTTGGGGGGGAGGGAGGACTACTCTGTATTTGAAATCAGTGGGCAAAAAGGCCGTCTACTACAGGGGAGAAAATGCTGACCAATGCATCTGAAAAACACAGATGCTACAGAGAAGAAAGCAACCCTTTTAAAGGTCTAGGTGTTGATGATGCAGGTATCAAGTAGATTTATTGCTAACAATGTACAGACAGGGAGTAAGGAGCCACTCCTTTCAACCAATGCCTCTTGTCAACCTGCCTCCTGCATCCACTGGCTGAATGGCTTGTCAATCATGTCTTGGTTTAGCACAATGGAATATTCAGCACTCACATATTACTACTGGTTGTTTGAGTGTATCCTTTCTCCTCCTGTGTGAGGGCCTACTTTACAATGATAGCCCCGTCTGCTGGATCCATCCCATCTGCCAGATCTATTTGCGTTAACTATACATCTTTTTTCTGAAGCTTCCATTTTTATGCTTTTGTGCCCTTGCTCCCCAGTACAAAAATAAAATTGGCAGATACACTAGGTTTGACGCTCATACAGCATGGGCATGCTTGATACCAGTGTCCAACCTTCTGGATATAGTAATGTGTGTGTGACTGTGTCAGAAGTCCCAGGTAAACATAGCAATGCTTGTGCTAGGCCGGTACCGCACCTGCTGTCAACTGGCCAAGCTCCTTCAAAGACGGTTCCCATTGGTTACATGTACAGCCTTCTTCAGCACCTTCCATCATTCACAACAAATGCCTATGACAAGAAGATTTTGGGTTACACAAGCCCAAAACCCTGAAGAAGTAACTGGCCGCAGCTAGTCGAGATATTGGGGGAAAAAGAGAAACAATGTATCATCTAAGAGCACTTGGCAAATCTGCTTTCCTCGGGGTCCTGCTTAAACCAGAGGGTTATTGGGGCGCCTGCACGCTTCAGCCTCCATTGTACGCCATGGACCCCAAAGCAAATGGCTGGGAGGTGGCCAGTGCATGGCAAGAGACATTAGCAGGGAAGAGGTGTCGTTTTTTCCGCGGCAAAGGGTTTAAGGAGACAAAGACCATTCGTATTTCCAACACCTGCGAACCAGCAAAAGGCAGCAGGACAGTAATTGTACCCAAAGGTGTCTCTTCTGCGGTAACCAGCACCCTGCGCCGCCGGAACACGTGTTTATGAATGATACAGGATTAAATGAAATGCACTCTTTTAAATGGGATCACATTCCGAGGCTGGGACCCTGGAACTGCAAAGAGAAGGCTAAAGTGCATAAAGCAGGCATGAGGTCAAAGGGAGGGGGGGAGAGAACAGGGAAAGATGCAAGGGGGGTAGAGAATGACAAGGAGAGGAGAGTAAGCAAAGAACAGAGAGAGAGTTGGGAGAGACCAAAGGAAGGGCAGGTGACAGCCGCCAAGTAAGGATGAGAGGGAATAAAACGAGAGAAGGGAAACTAAGAGTTAAACAACTGGGATGGACACTCAGGAGGCTGGGAGTAAGAAGAGAGCCCAGAGGGGGGATGCTGAGGTAAGATCAAAAAGAGAAAGGACACGGCAAAGATGGGAGAAGGACAAGGAGACCGAGTTGAGAGGGGAGGAAACATGGTGGGATGAAGGAGAAAGACAAGCGCGTGAGAGCAGGGAGAGAAAGAAAGCTGTGTGTGAGAAAAGAATGGTGTCAGGAAGAGGAGATGGTGGCGAGTCGCGTAAAAGAAAAGTTAGTAAGAAAGTGAGGGTGATGAGTGAAAAGGGGAGGGAAAAAAGAACCAGATAAATTAAAGGAAGGCAAGACCAGATAGGAGGGTTGGGGAACGAGTAAAGTGAGGAGAGAGATTTCTGGCAGGAGGGGATGGAGATGGGGATGTACAGGGGAGAAGACAAAGAAAGAAGAGAAATAGAATGTGAAAAAGAGGATAAAATTAGATATATGAAGGTGAGCAGAGAAGTTGGGAAGAGACACAGGTGTGTGATGAGGGAAAAATAAATTGGGAGAGGGGAGAGAGAAGAAAGGGAAGAGTCTTAGAGCCTAGACTTAGAAGGGAGAGGACTGAGGTGGCAATGGTGAAAACAGAGGAAGGAGAAACGAGGGGTAAGAGGGATGAGAGATTGCGTAAGAAAAAGGATGGCAAGCGCAAGAAGAGGATGAGAGAAAGGCTGGTGTATGAAGAAAGTAACAAAAATTGCCAGAGAAGTATAAGGGAGGGAATGATGAATCAGGGGAAAATAGTACTATGGAAATAATTAATAAGGGTCACTACACGGTAAGGTTTTTGTAATATATTGTCTAAGCATACTCCTTACTTCCTCCTCAATTTCCTGGGGTAACTGCACCTAATTCTGGAAGCAATGTTTCAACAAGCCATACGCAAAGTCACAAACAAAAACATATATATGTATACACACACATAGATATATACAAATAAAAAATACACATATATATATATATATATATATATTTTTTTTTTTTTACAGAAAGAGATTGGGGGTGGGGGGGTTCACAGCACTTTCCACTCTGGCCACTATCTTGCTTGACACCACACCACCTGGCACTCCATGTGCCCCTGCCACAGTTCTTCCAGTGTGCTCTGACAATGCATTTCTATGAACAGCTCAAACTTCACTATGGATCTCTGATAAATCGGCAAACTTCCAAAAAAGAGGAACCCGCGCCGTGGGAGTAGTTTGGACTGGTTCATCTGATCTGTTAATAACCAAATAAATGGTTCAAGCTGGACAACAAACTAAAGAGAGAGATGAACAATCACACAGCCAACATTGCATTATTCACTCTCACAATCAGGGTACACTCCTCATCTGGGTTACGAATACTTGCCAGGGACAACAATGCCCAGAATCCACCAGTGTATGGGAAAGAGTTCTCTGCTCAACTGTCCTGCAGAAGAAAAGGACTTCTTTCTCTGCCATGGTCACAGCTGCCTAAGCAGAAAAAGAGGCCATGTGTGAAATACCACAGCCAGAACATAACTGGGCAGAACAGGAAAGGCAGAGCAGTGATCTCGCGCTCCCATCTGTTCTGCGGCCTAAAATAACATAAAAAGGCCTCAAAAGCATTGCACAGCATATGTACACAAGGCTAAAACAGCATAAAAACCAGGAATCTGCAGCAGAAATGCAAGGGTCTCAGCTAAGGATGGGCACTTCCAGGAAGTGAGCAGCTGCCTGATCTCGGTTCATCAACGCACCGCTCCCTCAAAATTATTCGCACCCACAAATGCGCCTGGCGATTTTAAGTTTGTTCCTTGCCTTATTCCAGATAAAAGCACTAAAAATGCTAATATGGTCTATTGAACAAGTGTTGTTTTTTATCGAGTCAGGAGACTGAACCCATTTGTGATGAAGAGAAAACAGGACATGTTTGTCTCACGTTAGTCTTTAAAAGGTATGAAAGAACTAAGGATATGAATTTGCCAACAAATGAAGTTTAGTGCCATGTTACTGCGATTAGCTAATATGACTTAAGTGAAGGACAAAGCAATTTACAGCACATACACTTTCTATGTACAACTGATGCACTAACTCCTGTGTGCGGCTTTTCCTTATGCAGCTCTGCTCTGGAAGCTTAATATATATATGTGTTAGAAATGGGGTCTTTGGTTGACAGTCAGGTTACCCCCTGTTCAAGCAAGGACCCTCACTCTAGTTAGGATAAAAGAGAATCACCCTCAGCTAACCCCTGCTTACCCCCTTGGTAGCTTGGCAGAGCAGTAGGCTTAACCTCAGAGTGCTGGGCGTAAAGTATTTGTACCAACACACACAGCAACTTAATGAAAACACTACAAAATGACACAACACCAGTTTAGAAAAATAGGAAATATTTATCTAGACAAAACAAGACCAAAACGACAAAAATCCAGCATACACAAGTCAAGTTATGATTTTTTAAAGGTTTAAAATAAAAAGAGTCTTTAGGTAGTTGTAACAACACACTAGCGCTGCTAGCGTGAAAATGTACCTGATTTGCGGCAAAAATAACCCCGCACGGGCGGTGTGCGTCGAAAATAACCCTGCACGGGTATATGCGTTGAAAACAGCTCGGCACGGCGAGGCGCGTCGAAAAAGCCAGCCACGCGACGGTCCGAAAGTCCCGCGGCGCTGGTTGCGATCTCTCAGCCTTCGTCAGCGATGCTGCGCGTCGTTTCTCCTGCTCCGGGCGTCGATTCTCCGGTCGCGTTTCCTGCGGCGTCGTTTCTCAGCTACGGAGCCGGCGTCGCGTCGTTTTCTCAGCCGCGATCGGATTCGCGTCGATCTTTTCTCCGCACGGTGCGCGGTGCGTGTATTTTTGTCCTTAGGCTGCCAGCCTCTCCTTTCAGGGTCCCAGGAACTGGAAGGGCACCACAGAGCAGAGTAGGGGTCTCTCCAGAGACTCCAGGTGCTGGCAGGAAGAAGTCTTTGCTATCCCTGAGACTTCAACAACAGGAGGCAAGCTCTACATCAAGCCCTTGGAGATTTCTTCTTCAAGATGGAAGGCACACAAAGTCCAGTCTTTGCCCTCTTACTCAGGCAGAAGCAGCACTGCAGGAAAGCTCCACAAAGCACAGTCACAGGCAGGGCAGCACTTGTTCCTCAGCGATCAGCTCTTCTCCAGGCAGAGGTTCCTCTTGATTCCAGAAGTGTTTCTAAAGTTTGTAAGTTTGGGTGCCCTTCTTATACTCATTTTAGTCTTTGAAGTCACCTTTCTTCAAAGGGGACTCACACCTTCTTGTGAAATCCTGCCTTGCCCAGGCAAGGCCTCAGACACACACCAGGGGGCTGGAGACAGCATTGTCAGAGGCAGGCACAGTCCTTTCAGATGAGAGTGACCACTCCACCCCTCCCTCCTAGCAGAGATGGCTAATCAGGAAATGCAGATCACACCCCAGCTCCCTTTGTGTCACTGTCTGGTGTGAGGTGAAAAACAACCCAACTGTCAAACTGACCCAGACAGGGAATCCACAAACAAGGCAGAGTCACAGAATGGTTTAAGCAAGAAAATGCTCACTTTCTAAAAGTGGCATTTCCAAACTCACAATCTCAAAATCAACTTTACTAAAAGATGCATTTTTAAATTGTGAGTTCAGGGATCCCAAACTCCACCTGTCCATCTCTTCTCTAGGGGAATCTACACTTTAATCATATTTAAAGGTAGCCCCCATATTATCCTATGAGAGAGAGACAGACCTTGCAACAGTGAAAACGAAATTGGCAGTATTTCACTGTCAGGACATATAAACCACATTACTATATGTCCTACCTTATCCATACACTGCACCCTGCCCTTGGGGCTACCTAGGGCATACCTTAGGGGTGCCTTACATGTAAGGAAAGGGAAGGTTTAGGCCTGGCAAGTGGGTACACTTGCCAAGTCGACTTTACAGTGTAAAAATACACACACAGACACTGCAGTGGCAGGTCTGAGACATGATTACAGAGCTACTTATGTGGGTGGCACAACCAGTGCTGCAGGCCCACTAGTAGCATTTGATTTACAGGCCCTGGCACCTCTAGTGCCCCTTACTAGGGACTTACTAGTAAATCAAATATGCCAATCATGGATAAACCACTTACATACAATTTAAACAGGAGAGCATATGCACTTTAGCACTGGTTAGCAGTGGTAAAGTGCTCAGAGTTGAAAAGCCAACAGCAACATGTCAGAAAAATATAGGAGGCAGGAGGCAAAAAAGTCTGGGGATGACCCTGCAAAAGCAAAAGTCCAACACGACCCCCTACCAGCCTAAAGCCAGGGGAGAACAATCAATACCTTGATGTACTTCCCTGATTGGGGCGATAGAACAGGGACCCAGGCCCACAACAGCAGGGGCATGCTCCAGTTCTACGCCTTCCTGACTCCAGTTGGATCCCTCTGTCCATACTCTCAGGGCCCACTAAGCTAACCCATGGGGAACCCTTCTCCACATCTACAGACACCATCTGTGCAACACCTAACTTTACTTTGCTCACAGATGTATTGCAATGGGCAGATAGTACCACCAGGGCCAACACAATGGTGTTGCCCACTCCACCCCTGGGGTGTGACTCTCGTCCTTCCCCCCCCAGGGGCAACTCTGTCCACCAGGACAGCCAGCCACAGTGGCCCCAGACAACTGTCAGGGATGAGAGCCCGACCTCAGGCCTCTCTAACCACTGTGACTGTGGAGAGTGGGGGGTGGTAGCCCCAGGTGCCTGGCACCCTTTGACCACTCTCTCTTCCACCAGGTCAGGGATGACAACCTGACCCTGGTCCTCCCCTCTGGGGCTCTGTACCCTCCCTGCAGAAGCGGCACCCCCAGAGTCAAAAACTGTCAGGGTGCTTGTAGAAGCAGTCCTGCACAATTCTTCCATCAGTGCAGGGATGTTAACCTGCAACTGATCCTCCAACCTGGGGTCTGTACCTTCAGGTTGGACCAGGGCCAGGGGTGAGGCTTCCCTCCCCCTGCCCTCTCTTCTGGGGTCCTGAACCACCCAACTAGGAGCGGCCCCCCCAGAAGACAACATGGTAGGGGCACTGTTAGCAGTAGCCCCTTCCTCCAGGTCAGGGGGGACACCCTTAACCTGGCCTCCCAATCCAGGGCCTGTACCCACAGACTGGATCACTGCCTGGCAAACCAGGACTTCTTGGGGGGCATACCTACCCCCTACCAGGTCAGAGTTTACCCTCTGAACCTGGTCATCCAACCCAGGGTCACCACCCTGCGGTTGAACCACTGCCTGGCACACCAGGACTTCCTTGGGAGCACACTTACCCCCCATCAGGTCAGAGTTTACCCCCTGAACCTGATCATTCAACCCAGAGTCACCACCCTGCGGTTGAACCATTGCCTGGCACACCAGGACTTCCAGGGGGGCACACTTACCCCCCTCAAGGGACACACTGTCCCGAAGGGCCACACAAGAGTCTGGCTGGCGCAGGTCTCCTGACCTCTGCCCATGTGACAGAGTCTGGATTCCCCCCAGCCCAGAAATGGTCTCACCAAGGTCATTCATGGGGGGCTCTGCTCTCAGAGCTGACCCCTGACCCTCCAGGTTCTCCACTGGGGTCCGCAACCCCCTCTCAACCCTCTGTCTGGACTTCTGCACCCCCTCACTAGGAGTGGTACTGCCAGACACCAGAACTGGTGGGACGCTGGCTACAGCCGCCCCCCCAAGTTCTCCTGACACTGTGGGGTCTCCCTCAACAGATGGCCCTATGGTACAGGCTAGGCTCCCCTCCTGGTGTTCCCGCAGGGAACCCTCCAGGACCTGGGACCGGATCTCGGGCACCTTGGGCCTCAACCCATCCCCATTCCCTCTCCTCTGAGACTGGACATGGGGTCCCTCACCCATCCCACTACACTGGGACCTACCTGGGACACTACAATCCTTCCCTACCTCACCTGGTTGGGAACTACCTAGACCACTCCTCTCAGGAGCACCCCCAAATGCCTCTTCAGACTCTCTGGTACTCACCCAGAAGTCTGCCTCCATTGTAAGCTCCCTGGGGTCAGAGAACTCACACTCCACCTGGTGTTGGCATAGCTCTGGAAAATAAGGACTAGACATATGCTCTCCAGCAATTACATCACTCAGCCCCTCACATGAATTAACCAAAGTACCCTTCACCCAACCATCCAGTGACTCTGCTTTGAAAAAGCACCCCACATCACCCTCCTGAGACTGGTGAGACAGTACCTGACTGTCCCTGACACTCAACCCACACTCTTCTGGGAGGTCTTCACACTCCATAACCAGGACTTCTACCTGGGGGGAACCCCTCTCCCTGTCACTCTCAACTAGAGTCAGTAGAGTGTCCCTCCCACCAGTAGGAATATGACTCCCCATGCCAGTTCCCCAATCCACCTCAGAGACCCTGTGCATCACTGGAGCTACCTCATACCCCTGAACCTCCTGGCGTGTGTTAACTCCCTCCTTCAAGTAGGGCACCACCTCTCTGGGCATGTGTACTTCTGCAGCATCACTGGATATACAATTGTTGCTGCCACCATTCCAGCTGGACTCAGCCCTCATGACTTCCAGCTCTTTCAATTTAAGCTCGTAAGCATAAATCATTTTTTTAATCTCTAAGTCCCTCCTCCTTTCTGCCAGGACTAAGGCTCTCTTCTCCTCGGCCCTCTTAAGCTCTTCCAGACTCCGGATTCGAGCTAGGAGCCTATCATCTCTTTCTGTTCCCTCCTCAGGGCCACTGCCCTCCTCTTTGGAGTAGTCCTCCTCCTCAGAGTAGTTATCCTCCTCAGACTCATTTGGTGGTGTTGCCTGACAACGTTTCAATTCATCCTGAAACAGGGCTGACTCAAGATCCTCCCTTCTGGATTCCTTGTTCACAGCCAGTCCCCTTTCCATGCAGAATGCTTTAAGCTGCCACTTTTTATACATAGATAGGTGCCAGAAATTGACTTCCATTTCTGCAAAGGCTTCACAACCAAAAAACAAAGTCCAAAAATATCATCAATACTTCCAGGAGGACATCAGAGAACAAAAAGCAGAATCACAAGACAAGTAGTATGTGGTCACGTAGTGGTCTGAGATCAAAACAGTAGTGTACACTTATTTACTGTATGTCAAGTACAAATACAAGTCCAAATCCCGACCGCTGGTCACCAATGTTAGAAATGGGGTCTTTGGTTGACAGTCAGGTTACCCCCTGTTCAAGCAAGGACCCTCACTCTAGTTAGGATAAAAGAGAATCACCCTCAGCTAACCCCTGCTTACCCCCTTGGTAGCTTGGCAGAGCAGTAGGCTTAACCTCAGAGTGCTGGGCGTAAAGTATTTGTACCAACACACACAGCAACTTAATGAAAACACTACAAAATGACACAACACCAGTTTAGAAAAATAGGAAATATTTATCTAGACAAAACAAGACCAAAACGACAAAAATCCAGCATACACAAGTCAAGTTATGATTTTTTAAAGGTTTAAAATAAAAAGAGTCTTTAGGTAGTTGTAACAACACACTAGCGCTGCTAGCGTGAAAATGTACCTGATTTGCGGCAAAAATAACCCCGCACGGGCGGTGTGCGTCGAAAATAACCCTGCACGGGTATATGCGTTGAAAACAGCTCGGCACGGCGAGGCGCGTCGAAAAAGCCAGCCACGCGACGGTCCGAAAGTCCCGCGGCGCTGGTTGCGATCTCTCAGCCTTCGTCAGCGATGCTGCGCGTCGTTTCTCCTGCTCCGGGCGTCGATTCTCCGGTCGCGTTTCCTGCGGCGTCGTTTCTCAGCTACGGAGCCGGCGTCGCGTCGTTTTCTCAGCCGCGATCGGATTCGCGTCGATCTTTTCTCCGCACGGTGCGCGGTGCGTGTATTTTTGTCCTTAGGCTGCCAGCCTCTCCTTTCAGGGTCCCAGGAACTGGAAGGGCACCACAGAGCAGAGTAGGGGTCTCTCCAGAGACTCCAGGTGCTGGCAGGAAGAAGTCTTTGCTATCCCTGAGACTTCAACAACAGGAGGCAAGCTCTACATCAAGCCCTTGGAGATTTCTTCTTCAAGATGGAAGGCACACAAAGTCCAGTCTTTGCCCTCTTACTCAGGCAGAAGCAGCACTGCAGGAAAGCTCCACAAAGCACAGTCACAGGCAGGGCAGCACTTGTTCCTCAGCGATCAGCTCTTCTCCAGGCAGAGGTTCCTCTTGATTCCAGAAGTGTTTCTAAAGTTTGTAAGTTTGGGTGCCCTTCTTATACTCATTTTAGTCTTTGAAGTCACCTTTCTTCAAAGGGGACTCACACCTTCTTGTGAAATCCTGCCTTGCCCAGGCAAGGCCTCAGACACACACCAGGGGGCTGGAGACAGCATTGTCAGAGGCAGGCACAGTCCTTTCAGATGAGAGTGACCACTCCACCCCTCCCTCCTAGCAGAGATGGCTAATCAGGAAATGCAGATCACACCCCAGCTCCCTTTGTGTCACTGTCTGGTGTGAGGTGAAAAACAACCCAACTGTCAAACTGACCCAGACAGGGAATCCACAAACAAGGCAGAGTCACAGAATGGTTTAAGCAAGAAAATGCTCACTTTCTAAAAGTGGCATTTCCAAACTCACAATCTCAAAATCAACTTTACTAAAAGATGCATTTTTAAATTGTGAGTTCAGGGATCCCAAACTCCACCTGTCCATCTCTTCTCTAGGGGAATCTACACTTTAATCATATTTAAAGGTAGCCCCCATATTATCCTATGAGAGAGAGACAGACCTTGCAACAGTGAAAACGAAATTGGCAGTATTTCACTGTCAGGACATATAAACCACATTACTATATGTCCTACCTTATCCATACACTGCACCCTGCCCTTGGGGCTACCTAGGGCATACCTTAGGGGTGCCTTACATGTAAGGAAAGGGAAGGTTTAGGCCTGGCAAGTGGGTACACTTGCCAAGTCGACTTTACAGTGTAAAAATACACACACAGACACTGCAGTGGCAGGTCTGAGACATGATTACAGAGCTACTTATGTGGGTGGCACAACCAGTGCTGCAGGCCCACTAGTAGCATTTGATTTACAGGCCCTGGCACCTCTAGTGCCCCTTACTAGGGACTTACTAGTAAATCAAATATGCCAATCATGGATAAACCACTTACATACAATTTAAACAGGAGAGCATATGCACTTTAGCACTGGTTAGCAGTGGTAAAGTGCTCAGAGTTGAAAAGCCAACAGCAACATGTCAGAAAAATATAGGAGGCAGGAGGCAAAAAAGTCTGGGGATGACCCTGCAAAAGCAAAAGTCCAACAATATGGTTTTGCCTTTTCCAACTGCATACATTTTACACATTATATTTGATTGACTGTTCTATTTTGGAATTGGAAGATGCATTTTATTTTTTATTTTTCTTCTTCCTTTCTTCCCTGTCAACATGATCCCCCTTTTTTTCAGCAGAAGACGAAGTTACATTGACTGCTGGGAAGTAGGGTTGTCAGAAGCCACACAGGTGCTACTAACTGGATGATGCTTGAAAGGTAAAACCAAGTCAACAGTGGAAGCCCTGGTGTCAGCGCTCTGCCACTCGCACAACACAACCCCTTGGAGATTGATGTCTCACTCAGAATGGATGATGAGAGGTAGTGTTTACCCTGCGAAAGCCCACACGGTCCAGTGCACGATGACCCCTTCCCGCCACCTGTCCCTGACAAAGGCAAGCGCACAAGTAAACTGAAGCTACGATGCAGGGCCAACGAATAAGCCAGATTCATCTGAGAGTGCGCGGGAAAGAAACGCCGCCATTTTAGGCGGCCCTGAGAATTTGTGAGGAAACACCACCATTTAGGGCTGCACCCTGTAATCTGCCATACCCATTCTTTTGTTCTTCAAGAATGTACACATTTGAAATCCTATGCTAGCAACCACTTCTAAACATATTTATTTGGGAAAAATCCACTAAACCCTTCGGCCTGTTATTCACAAGGGTCGAGTGCTTAACACCAATGTCGACAACAGGGAGCGCTAATCACACAGAGGTCCTTAAGAGAACCGGTGAAACAAACAGGAGCCAAGCCACATTGGTAGAATCCAGACTCATTTTATGGTCAAAATCTTGAAAGTGCATACACATGGCAATTGTCAACAGCAGCAACACGAGTCAACGTACATGTGGTACCACACTAAACAGAACTGCTGAATGACCTGCTGGAAGAAAGGGTGGTGTGGTCGCGAGAACACTAATATTAATCACGAGTAATGCAATATACATCAAAGCCTCAATCTGTCGTGCAAAACATGGAGTAAAAGTGACTGCAAAGAAGCAAGCACGTGTGGCAGCTTTTCTAGGTACTGGAAGAAGACATTACATTTCCCTGTATTTGACCTGCATCCTTTACACAGCATCTATAAAGTGCATTAAGATCTGAACACGTACAGGCACTTGCACTACTGTGACAACTATACACTACTGTCGGTGATAAGTGCAAATAAAACACAACAGCACACGGGGCTTACTTTCCAATGAATCATATTTCCATCCTGAAGGGGAGGGGGCTTCAATTTATCCACCCCAACAAGTTAAAAAACGTGCAAAGTTTTAATGAAACGAGTTAAAGATGCCACTGCTGACAAGTGAACTCCCAAAACAATGTATATGAATAGTTCTAAGCAAAGGAAAAACGTATAATTGCTTCCAACAGTTCAGAACCTTATAACAAAGAAAAAAGGACTAGGAAACATGAGGGTACGTGCAAGATGAAAAAAAAAAACAAAAAAAAACAATTGGCAGAGACCATTTCCCAACACATTTACAATATGGCAAATGTACATGGAGGAATCATAACAGTGTTAATAATATAAGACCACAAGTGATGAATCTAGAGCAACAACACTGAAAACAAGAATACAACTTATCATGAAGGTGCAGAAGACCCTCCCCTAGGGCAGTCCCTCCAACACACAGGATGGGTCTACAACATAAGGATACATCACAATTTGAGTTAACCCGCCAGAGGCTAAGATCGCTAATTTCAGGTCTGGTGGAAATTTTGTGCTGTGACTGCATACCCGCAATCAGCAACACACATGGCGTGTAATTCGCTGGTGTGTATGCTGCACCAGTCTAAGTTTTGGACTACACAATTGGGTGTGGTGCAGTTAAGTGTCCAGATTTCCTAGTTCTAAGGTGTGCAAGCCCGAAACATGCCCCATACATTTTGTGCCAGGTTTTACCTTGTGCAAATCCAGCATCATGTGGGCAAAATCTTTTGTGGTGCAAATATGCATTAGAAGCGGGATTTGGCCCAAGTCGGTGTGAGGGTCTAAATGTTGTATTCTGAAGTGATGGCGTTTGATGTTACCATTAACAATAAATAACAATGGAGTAACAATATTTATCAGCAGCATAGAGGACTGCAGTACCGACTGACGTACATATTATATATTCACTCTGCGCGTAGCTTACCTCGCATCTCCTTTAGAAAGATTGGTGTTCGCAGGATACAGAATGATCTGATTGTTCTCGACGTCCACCACACATTTAGTATGCAGTTCATGTTCTATGGAGAAATCAGAAAGCAAACAGATCACTATCTGCACTTAAAAGTTAAACAACGTCTGCACATGTTTTACTGTGTTTTACTTGGGAGTTTTCTATAACAAAGCATTGCAACTTAAACCATGCCTAGCTTTTCTTGACTGTGTGATCCAATTAGAGTCACTTTGAGAAAGCACCTCAGACTTCCAGGATATGGGCATATTTGTAATTTTGAAATAATTTCTCGTAACACATTGATGTCCATTTGAGGCCAGCAGTGTCCTACAAGGCAGACCCTGATTCAAAGAGTCCACATCTCACCTGGAAGCCAGGCACATAGGGAGAGCGGGATCTTCCCATGATTCCTGAAGGAGCATCTAATGTTCTCTTGACCAACTAAGCATCTTAAATTGTATGAGGCTCTGTATCGAGAAGAAATTTGAGCTCTGACGCGCCCAGCGATGTCCATCTGGAAGTTTGTAGTGATTGTGGCTGTGCTTTGTCTTTATTGGAGGTTACTGTAAGGTGACTTCCAGCAGTTCAAGCGTCTTCACAAGAATGCCAACTAGCAGCTTCTGGTATTTATCTTGCCACAGTGGAAGTTTTTGAACAGATTGGCAACAGTATCATATTGAGACTTATCAAAGACCTTCATCCAATGAATTGCTATATAGGATCCAGTCCATTTTAATATTCCCATGTTGAGTAAAACAAGTTTGAATATTTACTTTACACTTCTGGAGAACTTAGGTAAAAATTAATGGAGTATTGCTTTTGCATGAAACTGACCAGAGGGGCACCAAAGTTTCATAATGACAGGGTCATAATGCAGGCCCTTACAGCCCCTGTAGTGCAGAGGGGCCTTCAACTCTCCAAGGGGTCACCCATTCCGCCCAAGGTCAAAAAATATCTGTGAGATATGGGACACTGCAGGGCACCTCATCGCATTCTGCAAGGGGCAGGACAATCGTTTTACATTACTGCACTATACTATGGACACATGCAAAGACACTCCAGGTGGTTCACATATTTCTGGGGTGGCATGAAATAAAGACCGTGAGAAGACCACAAAATGAGTGCTCAGGGTATTTCGGGGTCCTTACATAGCAAACAGTCAGTCTTAAGATCCAACCAAATTTGAAAAATAAAAACATTTATCTAGATGTATAACTGTTTTTATTTACACATTTAGGGAATAAGAAACCGGGAAACACATTTGTATAACCGATGTTTTTCCTCATGGACATCTGAAGTGGAACAGATCTGCCATATGTGAAGGGGGGAAAAAAAAAAAAAAATATATATCACAAAGTAAAACTGTGCAGACACAGCATAAGTTATAAAGTCAACCCCATAACTTTCCTGTACTTTAAAAGTTTGAAGTCAGATGTGTGATAGCACGTGGGAAAAGAAGCAAAAAGTCAAGACTAAATTTAGAGACAGAATATGATATTGAAAACTGCTTCCATGTTTTTACCTTGGATAAGACATGAACTATATAAATGTTTTCAGAAGGCACACTGGGAGTATAGTTTGCTGCAAGACAACATCTCCCGAACAGAAAACAGACTGCAATGAACTTCCCTGATAAATGGTCACAGGGAAGTCTGGTAGATTTGCAGGTTTCCTATGCACGATCCGGATAGGAAGCTGACCCAGGCCCAGGGCTGATCATCTGTTTGGTGGCACTTGCCCCGAGGCAAATCTTTAGGAAGTGGGATAATAATCCTAGGAAGTGCATTGTGTAGGTCGTAGCAAGCACCTACAATATAAACTGTTCCATTGTCTATCCTATTCATTTAGTTAACAGACTCACATGTCTACCACTCCCAATAGCAGTTTATATTACCGCCTACTAATCCACCACTAATCAGCCTTTGGGTTCCAGAGTAGCGTGCTACCTGCCGAAAAGTGCTTGAAGAGCTTATCAGCATAGAAAGTGCTATATAAACACAATTACAAAATAATTCCACAATTCTAGCACTTGTTAGAAATCTAGAACTTTGTTGCCAGGCCTGTGAGAGTGTGCCTCCACCACGGCACTCCGACCCGACCACAACACAGCTTTCCCTCTCCGTGGCTGGTGCGCTAATCCAGGCCAATTAGAAAATTAAATCCCTCTTCTCTGAATGAGGTACTCCCTGGAAGTGAAATCAGACAGAAGAAAGAGATCATTACAGAGCAGGCTCAGCAAGTTAACTAAAGCTCTCACGAGGGAGGAAGTGTTGGTTACATTTTGTAAGATGATGGATTATGAAAAGGACTCCTTACACCACAGTGTGTAGTAAGAACCTCAAGACATGGTTGTTAACCTCAAGACATGGTTGTGCGAACAGTGACCCTCCTTGCCCCACCCTCCCCCACCCAAGTGCAGAGAGTAACGCGCTCTATAAATTTTTTTGATTGATTGATTGATTGAGTAAGAAGAGGGGGAGAGTAAATCATTCCAAAGACAGTGCTGCCTTCAGAAGAGCCAATAGGAATACAAACAGCTGAATACACATATGTGCTTAATCTTCTGCTAGAGTACAGGGCAGGCAGTGCTCACAGCTCTCAAATATGGAGACTGCACACTGCCATGAACACGTGCTCCTGTAGGGCCAAACCCCCAGAGCCCTTCTTTGCAAATTGAAGAGCTCATTCGTGGGACTGAAAGAAGCCAATCCTGGTGTTGGTACAGAGTGTCCTGCATGGCTCTGGAGGATATGCTGTGCTGCTCGGCTGTTTTAAGGCCGTAAGCCATATCTAGAAGATTTTATTTGTGTTAGCCTGGCCAGCTAGTCTGTGTTTCTTCTGTAGAGCATCACCGGGTTACCATCGCTCTAATGTGTTCCTTTTATCAATCTACAAGTGTCATCTTTTCCGAAACTTGTTTACCTCGGTCAAGAAAGCACTCCATGAGAGTGAATGTGTTTCCCCTAATCTCCGTTTCCCCTCTTCTCCCAGTAAATTTTTCATAACAATATAAAAATGCCATTTTGCACAATGTTGTCCTTCGATCCACTGTTTTTTACACTTTCATTTTCATAAAGCTTCGCACTTCAAGCCCTTCTCCTTCTCCTGCGTGCTTTAACTCCATGTTGCATTTGTGCCATTTTGTAGGTGGGATCATGATTGGTGCACACAGGCCTACAAAATTATGATGCAAGATGCGTATTTTTCATTTTACCACCAGTGAGTGACAATGCAAGCTCACCAAGCGTTCCCTCTGTTTACTCGGCTGACATCTGAGAGCTGGTACTTGAATGCACCTGAAGTGCACACCTCTATAAGAGAGGGGCTGCTGTCCTCTCCAGCTGGGCTTTGTGGGTCTATCTTGGATCGAGGCGAGCTCTACAGTCAAGCGGTAGCCCTCTGTCTCATTCTCCGTTTCCATCAGGAAGCGATACCCATTGACCCTCCATTGTATAAAGTTCTCCCTTAACCAGGTCTTTCACTTGAGAGAGTGAGAAAGTGTGTGAGTTAATGCGAGTGTGTGTGTGCACCTGTCCTTTGTGTTGAGTGTGGGGACACTGTGCACACTGACAAGAGTGCATGGGCGAATACATTTTAGATTCCATGCGTTCGGCAACCTGAAATGGTGGAGGGCTTTGGGGCAGGCTGTCCAAGTCCCCGAGCTATAGGAACTGGTCCCACTCAAGTAAATGGGCAACAACCAGACTAGCCGCATGCTTGAAATCAAACCTACACAGTCAGGAAGTGGTCACAAACACTCAACACTGTCCGTCGACTTCCGCTTTGTAGGAAACTAACAGATAATGCGTAAGCGTTAGAATAGCGCTTGGGAGGTTAATCTCTGGCTAGGAAGGAGCTAGACAGTTCGGATTTTCTTTAAATGGTCATATGTGATGTGTATCAATTACGCGTACTTTACTTTTCCTTCATGCATGCATAAAGAGTTAAATATTTAACGGAGGACTACTGTAATTAAAGACACACCAACTTGACGAAGAAATATAAATATTTAAATCTAGGCTGCTAGAAATAGTAGACTCACCTCACGTCTCACAGTTCCGCAGATGTCTCTTGCATGTTAGCCCCAGCGCAGCCCGAGCTAGCGCCGCAGCGCATGCAGAGGGCTTCCTGTTGCAGCGCAGTCCCCCGTGCAAAGGCGGCGGATGCTACGTTTCACCAGGAGGCTGCCCTGCACTACAGGCGTGGACCAGACCCCAGAATATTCTACACCTAGAGCCTGCCAAGAAACCAATTCATCCAAACTAACAGCTACGGGAGAAAGTGAGAACACACATGCACACCCGTGGAGCGCTGAAAGAATAAAGTAGTGTCCCGAAGTGAGCAGTGATGAAAGTGTTAGTTGGATGAATAGGACTAAGTATGGATGGACGAGGGAAGAGCTTAGAAAGGATTATTTGGGAGTTCAAAGTAGTAAAAGAGGTTTAGTATGAGTCAGAGAGGCTCTTAGTAGGATAAAGAGGAGGGAAGAGTTTGGAAAGAGTTGTTTGGAAGTTCATAATAGTAACAGAGGGCTGGGGTGACCCAGAGTGGAAATAATAGGATGAATTGTATTATAATTGGGAGTTGTATCAAAATTGCATCTATGTATCTCAAAGCTTTGGAATGCTACTAGGTAACTTAACTCAACCCCACCAAAATCAATAGATCTCACATAGTAGAGACCTACTGCCTTTGCCAATGCTTGTTTATTTACTGTTCAAAAATGGCGTAAGGAGCAGTAAATAAAAATAAAAACATTGTAACCATAAGCAGAGATAAAGCAGCAAGTTGCAGCTGCCGTGCCATCCCAATAACAATTTGCCCCTAATAATGCACCACTTATCCACTTTTAGGTTCTAGAGCAGCGTGCTACTCACCGAAAAGCACTTAAACGCCTCGTCGAGGATAGTAAACACTATATAAATACAATTACAATACAATACAGGAGCAAAAGTTAACTAAGGTTCCATCGTTGACTCCCAAAGATGGCCAGTGGGATGGACAGTGAGTTAAAGACTTAACTGAGAATTGCAGAAAATATATAAATGAATACACAGAAATATGGAACAAAACAGAACTAAACAAAAGGCAACAAAGAAAGAGGGAGAACCGAATGAGAGCCGTGTGATTACTGTACAACTATTTATGGCAGAGACAGATGAGTAAGTAGAATACTGGCTTTCACCATCACAGTGCAAAACAACAACCTTGACAAGTTTCAGGCGGGTTGTATTTGACTTGAGATGCAATTTCTGTGTGCAAGAACAGGACAGAAGCCAAACCTATTGGTTTTGTCAACGCTTGTTGGGGGTATGAAACTTTGAAAGCAAGCAAGTTTAAAAACGAAAGAAATGACTAAATCACAATAATAAAATGAGCTAAGCAGATAAGTTACTCAGTCCTCTGGTGAGGTGGTCGTGTAGAAAGGTTCTCACACTAGGGAACTGAACAGAAGGTAACACGTTGTAGCACAACTATTTGTGCTAACATATAACCCTAATCCAGCAAACAAGCAGAGCATTCAATACTGTGCGTGTGAGACAGACACCTCGTGTGTCACCTTAGAGCGTTTGCCCTCTTTATTGTACATCGAGCTCTGGGATTGTGATACCTGTTGTGACTCTGTAGAAGCTTCAGTGCAATGTGCTCTGATAAAATGGTAAACCTTTGTCAAACCAGTTATAACTGCAGGTCTGCCTCACAAAAGGACTCGATGGCAGGCTGCTAATGAGTCCAGGTGAAATATTTATAGCTTGGCTTTTGTGACACAATGGAAACGGTGTAGGACAGCAGTTCTTAGCCTGCGAACCGCAACACCTACTCGAGTCCACAACGGTTTAGAAAATGATATAATATTAGCAGATTACTACATCAAGTACGTATAAAAAAATAATAATAATTAAAAAAATAAAAATAAAAAAAAAACACATTTTAAGACCCTTCGTAAAAGGTGGAGGAATTTGAACTTGTGGGCTAAATCTTAAGTAGGTATCCTTATTTAGATTCCCGGGAGCAGCACAAGGGGGAGGATATAGAGAAGCGGTCAGAGCGACCGCCTCTGGAGGTGGGGTTCGGGGTTTGCGCCTCGGAGTCGGCGCAATGTCCTGTGATTCTGGGCAAATCATTTAATCTCCCTGTGCCCATGGACAGCGCCTGGATACCCTCATGGGTGATAAGCCACGCTATAGAAATCCACACACACAAGTACAACAAATAAAATGTAATAAGGACGATGATTTGTTGCCTTACGTGACACACTGATATACCTATAAACAAAAAGAGCATGCAGAAGGAGCAAAAAAAAAAAAATACCAAGTGATATGCTAGACTCTAAAATAGTGTTTTATCTTCTAAAATAAAAAAAGATCCAACCTTCCCATTAAAATTTCGTTTTTTGCATTTAAGGATAAAATATTTCATACTTTCTGTATTTGTTTACTGTAAACTTGTTCCTGTATTTTATGTATGGGCTTGCGGTTGAGATGGAAGAAAATGCTCAGATGGGAATCCCCAGCTTCCTGTGGTGATTCATTGGTGGCCCACAGAAGTCAAAATGTTGAAAACCAAGGGTGTAGGTCAAACTGTCTTGTCGCCTAGGGGGTAAGTTTTTGAAACTTACGTGTTTTAAGATTTGTAAAGGGCAGCATTTTCTTTAGAATGGCAATCCAGCACTGCTAGGTTCGGGTACCTTCAGGCCCAGAGTTTGACTATCAGATAGGATTCTGTTTTCATTTATAGGTTGTGGTTGTTCACTATCATTATTGACACTGTTGTGAACTCGGTGGTAACCAACTACACTGCAGAGTGATTTTTGATACAGCATGCATCAGTCATCTTAGAGTCTGCAGTAACCTTCAACAGCAGAAACCTTGACCATTCAGAAAATGTAACTCGACAAATAAAACAATATCTTCAATTTCTTAAAGGCAAGGACCCCTAAAGTTACAGGGAGTAGGTAACCTAGGGTCATATGTACAAACACATTTTCCCATAGACATAGAATGGGTAAAACCCTTTGATACATCTGGCCCCTGATCTCAAAAGACTAAATACTAAGTCAGTAACTTAGCTGTCTTTGCATCAGTGAGTCATGGAACAAGGAAGGCGCGTGTGAGCTAGGCAAACAAAGTGGTATCCACACCATATCCTGGAGAGACCAGTTCTATTTACACCCTTTAACGATCCTGCCCAAGTAATTGCCCATCTCAGCACTACAAAGTGAATACTTGGGTGGCAGTAGCTTTGTGGCTGACAAATGCAAGTGAATATCACAGCTGGGACCCAGCTCCGCTTGGTGGGGATTCCCTCGAGAGTATTACAGAAATTAAACTGGAGGAAATTGGCAGAGTGCAACAGACATCTAGATGGGCATGGGGTTTCCAGTGGACTCAACACTGGTGTTCTTCTGAACATCAGATTGTCAGACAGAGAAGTTTCCACTATTTCACTGTCCAGTAGGAAAAAACATCCTTCTTTGCAGGCAACATTGACGTGCAATATATTAATTAGCTAGGATAGAGATGTAAATCAAAATATTGCCGGTCTCCTAGTTTGCAAGTTAGGTTCCTTATTCAAGAAAGTTCTCAGCGCCAAATACACCAAGCGTATTGAAGAGGTGAAAGGTAAACAGAGGAGTCTGGAAAGCACTGGAGTGATAGATCTAAACACTGTGTTTACCGAAGTTAGAAGATGCAATTTAAATTTACTGAAATCCAGCCACTCCATAGTTGGGAAGTCGAAAGTAGGCTCCATGGCAATTAACGATCCTAAAATAAACTGTCACCTGATGGGTAAAAGACAAATAAAGGAAAAACCTCCTAGGAATATGAACATGGTACAATAGTTTCTTTGCAATAGCGTGATCGAAGCTTCTCAGAAATGACAAACCCAACATTATGCATTATCCAATGGTAATTGGACCCGGGCCAGCCGGAGGAGACCGGAAATCTGATGACAGATGCAACTTAATGGCGGAGATGATTGTGTTTAAAGGATTCAGTTTGAGTCCTTTGGAGTTTATCCAATACTCAAGCAACGGTAAGGATTACATTTACATAAGTTCCTTATAACGGAGATCACCAATCACATGGAGCAAATGCAAGGGTCTGAGCTGCTCTAACCTGGGTTTCTTGGATGAAAAAAAAAAAAAAAAAAATGCAAAAGCGATAGACATGACCTTTTAAAGACACCTCAGAGCACAAAATGAGTCGCCGCAGAACATTCTCAGATACTGCCAGTAGAAAGTGCTAGAGCAGTGGTTCCCAACCTGTGGTCCGGGGACCCCTGGGGGTCCGCAAAGCCTTCTCAGGGGGTCCGCGACTGCTTAGAAAATTAAAAAATATTAACAAATATTGACAAATTAGGTCCCCAGCTTCCAGTAATGACTCAGACGGGGGTCCCCGGATTCCAATGATGATTCAAAGGGGGTCCCTGGGTTCCCTTAATGTTAAAATGGGGGTCCACATAAATCAAGAGGTTGGGAACCACTGTGCTAGAGTGTATTTGAATTGAACTGGGATAAGTTAGTTAGAAGTGGGTGGAGTTGAAGTGTAGGAGTATGTTTCAACAAGAAGGTTCTCTGCACTATTGGATTTTAATCTCCAAAATTAATCTTTCTAGGAATGTTTGGGTGATAGTGGGCACTTTCACAACACACAAAGTGTCAGCGTGAGAACACTTGGGGACTGGGACAGAATTACCAATGACACGCTATTTCTCTTTCTGAAAACACTCTAGTGGTCTACTGGAACCTTAGACCCAGCGCGGATCCAGGCAGGGGAGGTAGATTCCCTGTTTGATTCCAAGTCTTCTTGCAGCAGAGGAAGAAGTGTTCCTCACTCTGACAAACAGGTAAGTTTGTGGGTGAACTCTTCCCTAACACCTTCCAACCTCAAAATTTTTCAGAATTTACTACTAACAAGGACAGGTGTGAAACTTTTGCCATAGTGCAAAGGAGTTTCTCTGTGAGGATTTTTTTTTTTTTTTTTTTTTTTTTTAACACTGAAACATGTGAATCTGCACTTGCTCGGCAGATTAATGCACGTGCACATGTACAACTGTCATAGGTTTCCAGGCAAACTTCTTAACTCTTGTAAATTTCAAATTGCGTTACCGTGTACCAAAGCAAAGTCACAGACCTGCAGGCGCAGTTTGAAGACTTTCTTACAAAATGGATTCATACTGATTTCACACTACCCCTGTTGGTTTTACACCCATTCCTCGTCATTTAAAAAAAAACATTTTTGGCATTTTTTGCAATTACTTCCATGGTACATTTTATTTCGAAAGTAAACAAACTGCACAATAGTCTGGCAAAAAGCTGTCTGTTTTTTCAAGTTGCAATTATTTGTGGGTACATTGCTTTCAAAATACAATCGCTAATTGTGCTATCATCTGCATGTATTTGTGTAGAATAAAGGTGTATTCTGGGAGAATTATAAAAATCCACTCATTGTTAAATGTTGAAAACGTGTACATATTTTTAAAATGGAACCACTTTCATCAGTGGAAGCGGAGCTTAAATCTCACTATATTTCCGTAGAGTGCTCACCCTAACAGTACAGGCTTTAGGTTACTGAACTATAAAAATCACTGTGAACATCTTATACATATCTCGCCATAGCAGCTGACTATCCTCTTTCCAATAACTACAGTGTGCCAGCGCAAACTAGCATCCAAAGGGTTTGTCCTGTGGACAATAAATGTTACTGAAATTGTTTTTCAAGCATTAGTTCAGTTTCATTTCACAAACAAGACTGCAGCAACAGCCATGGCCAGCCATACATCATTCATATCATCCCTTGATTGGACCTGTAACAATAGGCACCTGATACACTCTGAGCTAGTTTTTAAAGCCACAAGTGTTTTGTGCTAGGGAGTCAACTGGGGCACGCTACAGTGTCCAAAGAAAGAGTCCTTATACATACTGAGATCTAGCACGCCTAAATCTGAAATCCAAAGATTGAGTATTGTCTTTCCAGTGATGCTAAAGCTAATATCTGCTTGTGGAATTTATGCTTCTGCTGTCCACCTCAACTTTAAATAAGCATTTGCAATGCAATGGGTCTCGCGTTTGCTCGAGTTAGAGCTGTTAGCGTTGTAAATTCCTAACTGGACTTTTCTTGCCACTTAAATTGAAAATGAAAAGTAAAACAGTTGACATAAGCAAGCCGATTCAAAGTGCCACGGCTGCCATGAGCACGAAGGAGAGACACAAAAGGAAAAAGAAGTTTGCTCGCAGTCAAACGTATCGGCAAACGTGCAGTTATCCGTGCAATAGGGTCGATGTCCCAGGCGGTAACCAAACCGCCCTAAGGAGGGGCGAACGTAAAGCATTTGCCTATGGTAAAGGATTTTTGAAAGGCAAGCCCACGAACAAGTGATAGTGATGGATGTGCGGTGGGTGTGGTTAAAAGCCCACAGATAAATTACAACAAGTCAGAGCGCTGGCGCGCTCGACCTAAAAAAAGATCTGAAATGTATCCTTTCAAAGATGGCATTCTTGCACTTAATCGCGTTGCTGCTCTTTTCCTACTTCAGCTTTCTTTCTTATGTTACGTACAAAATACACTATCACTCACACCATCCGCCGTCATCTGGTGTCGGTAGACCCCTAACCTTTAATATGCCATGTGGTAAAGTGGTGTACTACGCAGGGTATGTGATATGAGCTACGGTGTACGTTATACGTCGCATGCCACAACCATCAAATTTCAGTGCTCTTCTTCGGTTTTGTGTTTGCTGAACCATAGCTAACCTCGAACTGTGGTTTTCCAGTAAATATCACAAAAGCATTCCTTTGGAAGGCAGGATTGCGTTTGACTCCAGAGTCCTCCAATACCCTGAAGATTTACACCCTGCATTATAAAGTATTTGAGAAACCCTGAACATGGTTTACCTCTCCGACAGCTGAACTGCCCGGTGCTCTAATGCAGCTTCCCCACAGAGTTCTAATGGACAGCTAGAGTGAGGCACGCATGAACTAAATTTTGCTGGAACAGGAGCTGGTGGTCCTCTTATGATACCACCGCACCTTCTGTGAAGCGGGTGTAATAAGAGCAGGCGTGAAATACTCCATGGTGCTGATCCCAAAAGGGTAACACAACTGCACAAATCTGAGTTCTTCAAAACACAGGAGTGGGCAGGAATAAGGGGACCCTTGAGTGCGAGATCCCCAGTGGGCGTACTGGTGCATTTATCATTATCAATGGAGGGGGGCAAGCACAGTGCTGATGGAGGAAGTCAACAACCATTTCTTCACGCGAGCCAGGGCCGTTGATGTACAGCTGGAAGGCATCCTGCCCTGCGGCCTGCTGGGTAGCGCAGGACACCGAACACAGGAATAGTGGTGATCGCTCATCTCACAAACCCAGAGGACCTCAAGAGACAGAACTTGGACAAGAAGTACCCAGAGATAACCGAGGAGAACCCGGAGCGAGGGGTGGGTGCGGGGAGCCAAACATCTAGGAGGCTGAGGGTTGAGATCCTCATTAGAAGCAGTGCACGGAGTAAAATGGGAAACCCTCTTGGGGGAAAACTCACGTTTTCAAACAACGTCTACCACATGAAGTGCCAAGGAGCCAGGCTACTGTTCCATACGGCACTACATAATTAACATGTACTAGAAATATCTGAGCAAATGCTTCTAGCCCACTTAGAATACTTCAAAAGCAAAATAATCTACAATCATTAGAACAATATTAGGAAGTCGCATTTTACAGACAAACTAGGCACTCATTTGAAACACTTTGCTTTATGGGCCACATTATGGACACTGGTATACGACGCCTGAATTGGGCAAAGGAGAAAGCATCATGTACTACTGAACAGGTAAGTTTCTCCTAAAGTAACCTAACATTTTCAGAGACTTGCTCGTTGCAATGATCCCAAATCCACAAGATTAACTTGTAAACAGGTCTACAAAGACTATAAGTTTGCAGCCACACACACTCGTCCTTCCACTAGTTATAGCTAGCCTACTGTTAGAACCTGGTAGACTTCAGATCACAAGTATGACGTCACAAAAAAGGAACTTTAGGGATTCAGGAAATGGTGAATTATTTAACAATGTTTAATACGAAGTGGACAATACTTTGAACAGTAGGAACGCGAAAAGGGCCACTGTTTGTCTGAAATACATTTTCTACCTAGTCCTTTTCAAAGGAATAACGAATAGCGAAGACTGCTTCAAAGAATCATATTTTGTCATTACTGAAAATTTGAAAGTTTAAGTTGGTCTTAAAGTGAAATGGAAAACGTAATCACGCCAGTCATGGGTTAAAAAGCTTTTCATTCCACAGTGGAGTGGTACAAATCTTTCTTATCAATTATGCGGCATAATTCTGCATCCTCGCTGTGGAATGGGAGAAGAGGTCACAAGTGTGGAATGGAGACTGGGAACAACCCTGCATCCTCTGTATCTGACATTAGCATAGTGTGTGTGGAGGGAGGAGTGGGGACCAATTGTTAATGAATGAGAGCGTTTTAAATGACTGCTAAGACCAGAGTAGAAGAATCAGGCCCATAGTGAAAGGCGGACAGGGTGTCTGGGAGACATGTTAATGTAGCCCAATGATGATTTTCAAGGGAAAGCAGAACACCCTAAAATACCACCTGGGTGCAGGCAGACAGCGGTCTCTGGTGACACTTTTCTGTAGCTGCAGTAAGCAAACACCTTAAAAGGAACACTAAGGTCAAATTAGATCAATTAGGAAGGATCTTTACAATAAAATACGAAAATGTTGCTTAGGGAAAACGAATTTAAGAAACAATAGCACAGTAACTATTGTACTATTCTTAGCAATGGTGTTCTCATCTGTCCTGCTTGAGCTCAGGTTGACTCAAAGGTTGGTTTCTGCCTGAATCGGATGTTTTTGAAGCCGGATATTCAGGTTTGTTCATGTTATGCATGTCTCTCCGAGAGCCTCTGTCATTGATTTCAGTTTCTGAACGTTACAGCTCCTTGCTATGACATCACTGCTGTAATGTCACAAAAGCCTTGCAGGCAGGGAGTCGTGAACCCCCGTTTTAGCAGCTTCAGAGGGGGCGGGGCTCTTTTATGCGCCTCTTCTGTCTGTAACTCCGCAGACACAAGTTGATAAATACCGATATGAAGCAAAACAGCAGCATTAGAAGATAAGTAGGAGAAAGGGAGAACGAAAGATGGGTAAACAGAAGAGGGAGTGATGGAAGGAATACTAAGTGGAAGAGGGTGAAAGGATGTATGGATGAGTGCGTGGATAACTAAGTGGGTAGGCGGATGAGTGGGTGACTAGATGAGTGAACGGATAGCTGGATGGACATGTGAAAGGATGGCAGAGTAAAGGTATGGATGGGTGAGTGAATGAATGGATAAGTGGATGTACAGGTGAAAGAATGGAAGAGTAAAGTGATGGAATGATGGATGGACAGGTGAAAGGATGACAAATTAATGGACGGATCGACGAGTGGGGAAAAAGACAAATGGATGGAAGAGTGGATGGACAAATGGATCGGTAGGTGAGTATCATGGATGGGTGGATGGCAGAATGAGGGTATGGATGGCAAAGTGGATGAGTGATTGGATGGATGCAGAGTGAATGGCAGAATGAAGCATGCATGGCTGGATTCATGCATGGATGGATGACAGAGTGGATGGATAGATGACTGCAGGATGGATGGATGCAAACTGGATGGATAGATGGCAAAGTGGATGGATGCATGGATGGCAGAGTGGGTGAATGTATGTCAGAGCGGATGAATGGATGCAAAGTGGATGGATGGGCAGAGGGGATGGATGGATAAACGGATGGCAGGGTGGATAGATGGATGGCAGTGGATGGATGGATGGCAGTGGATGGATGGCGGGTGGGAGAGTGTATAGGTGGATGGGCAGACTGATGGATGACAGAAGATGGATGGATTGAATAGGGAAATATTGCATGATGGATGAAAGGTTTAATTTGTCTGCATGTGAAGGTGAAATAGTGGACATCAGGAGGATGGAAGTGTAAAAGGATGAAAGGATAGATGCTTGGATGGAACTGACAAGAGAGTTGTTCTAGGAAGGGTTAGGCTCACTTGCTTGGTGCCATCACAGGTTTAATTCAAAGTGTGAGTTATTTTAATTTTCTGGCTACTCCCTTACTTCTAGGCCAGGCTGAAGGAGCTCTGAGAGGCTGTCAGCAGCTCTGCTTGTCTGCAGTGACTGAAAGCAGAAAGCACAGCTGCGGGGGTGGGAAGGTAGCAGATTCTGGTTAAGGATGGCAGGTAAGATATTTATATTTCATATTTGCCTCAGGAAAGAGAGGGTGTGTTATGCACAGGTCTCCCATTATCCTCTACCCCTGTGTAGCAGTTAAAGGCAGGGACGGAGGATTTGGGGGCCAAATATAACATACAATTTTCTCCCTCGTTGTGTAATTAACATCACAGAACCACTCAATGAAAGGATCCCTGTAAATCACTGTCACCCATCTATAATCCTATACTGAATTGCCTTATAGGTGAAGTTCTTTCACGTTTACCTATGCACAAAAGACATCTCAGTACAATACTTCCAAGACAGATGGTGCAGATCTGACAAATAATAAATCGGAACGTGCATACTGTAATGTATTGCTCGTGGAAAGCGCTCCAATGCCCTTGGGTCGAGTTGGCGCAAAATAAAAATGTATAAAATATACACGCTACATGTGCAGAACCTCCTGCTAGCTCTGCGTCCTCCCACTTTACCCTCCGGGTGGCAGCGATGCCATCTGGACTGTGCCAGCGCCGTCTCGGGCCCTGGGCTGAGCGCTGACAAGGTCGATCAGAAACAGTGGAAAAAGGAGGTCAAGGGACGAAACGAGACCTGGAAGTGTGTCTGGAGGCGAGGGGTGCGCGTTCACGCGGGGTGCTGCGGGTGCCCGCGTTCCCGTGCCAGGGAGCATCGCGCTCAGTGTGTTAACAGCCTCCGTCGACGGATCCACACTGCGCACATTCCCCGAGAAAAAGAATGTAAAAAGAATGTAAAAAGAATGTAAAAAGAATGTAAAAAGAATGTAAAAAGAATGTAAAAAGAATGTAAACAGACCGGATTGCGGCGAGCAGACAGTGCGCGAAGAAACACCACAAACTAACGGGAGCATGTGATAAACAGAAAGTAAAAATGCACTGGCACGCCACAAGGACGGCTAAAAACGAGACTGCCAGGGGCGGACAATAAACAGAACAGCGGAATAGAACCGGAAATCCGGGAAACGCGTTATGTTCATGTACTTCACTTAGCAGGCCTTCGACTTCTGAAAAGTACCTAAATGGAGACCGTAATTACATTCACACACGTCGAATCGTAAAGATTTGGACATTCCCACTCACAATATGAAGCCCGGCTACCTGGGTTGCTTCTGAGCGCTCTCGGGGCGGGCCTTTGAAAGTTGATGCATAAACTGAAATCACACAGGGCCACATTACCACAATAACCATAATCAATATCGCTGATTTTAGTATCTTGAATAGAAAGTCATCGGTTTACTGTACTAAAATGTAGTCTGATCAGCAAAAATATGTTGCAAAAATCCAATGTGCCTGACTAACCCATCACTTTTAGCCAATCGGAAATCATGGCCCTTACTGCCTGGCTGGTTCTTAAGAACCAATGTAACTCGGAGACCACTGGCCAATCCTTGTTCTACCTGGAGCCTCTGGAAGCAAGAACAAGCCCACTGAATTCCTAAAACCTCACTGCCAGGCTTGGACTTTCAGGAGATGCTGATGGTGAGCAGAAGAGGCTTTCTCGAGGTGGATAGCGTGGGGGTGGGAGGGACGCTCAGATACTGTTAAAACTAGAATAACACAGAATAAATAGAATGCCCTGACAGATGTATAACTTTAGTACAAAGTAAGAATTTTAGCCACAATAAAAGGTTCAATGGCATAAGCAATAAGCCTTTTTTTTGCCTCACTGTGAGTTACATGCAACAAATGCAATGTAGACAGTATGGCTCTTCCAAGCACGCAGGAGGAACCCACCCACATGAGTATCCTCTACGGACGCAAGCTGAAGGATGCTCGCAATGGGACACTCAGCGGCGCCTCGGTGGCGGGATGTTTTTTCTTCAAGTGGTCCTATGGCAACGTGCAGGAAGATCGACAAAAGGAGGCAGTGGTCACGTGACCCAGCACTCCCCAGAGTCGTGGTCCTCAACAGTGGGGTCGCGCAGCAGATCTTGCACTAAAGGGAGAAGAAGAGTGTGTATGGTCCAAAGGGGGGCCTGACTGTGGTGGATGGAATAGGTCGACTTCAGGGGAGCCAGAAAGAGATGCCACAAAGAGATGCGACAAAGTCCATACGTCTCGGCTATCATGCCAGTCTTGGGGTTCCCAGAGCACCCCTGGTCAGCTGCAGGGCAGACAGGGTTGCACAGGAGATAACTTGCCCTCTTCCCTGGAGGCAGGCACAAAGAACTTATTTCACTTCCATCAGCAGATGGTGGGAGAGCTCTTCTCCTGGCATGCCATTCTTGGGATTGGCTGAGGAGCAGCACGAGTCTCTGGTCTTGCCAACGCCCCATTCTTCAGGCGGTATTCCTCATAGCAAAATGAACAGCTGGACCTTATTCTTGAGCTGCCAGGGCACCATCTAAGCATGTAGGGAAGTCTACCCTCTTCGCTCATTCTGTTCACAACAACATAAGCATTTTCCACAGCCCTGTAAGTGGACAGAGAAGCCTTGTGAAGGCCAAGCTGGACATCACTCAAGCTTTACGGGCTAAATGCCGAAGTGAGCTGCCTTAAAAACTGACCATACACTGTCCATAGGTGCCTGTGGAGTGCAGCATTTATTTACATGGGTTCTTGGAGGAGGAGGAGCAGTAGCACAGAAAGTGTATTCCCAGCACAATTAACAAACATATTTCTACCTTAAAAGTTGACAATAAAGAGGAATGTGAAAACAGTGTCCCCAACCTAGCAAGCCCTTAACGCAGCCCGACATTTTTGGTGCTCCCCAGAGTCTGTTAATGGTCAGTTTCTCATGTCTCAACTTTGGTCAAGACTCATGGGATGGCAGCCACTCACCATCCCTCCGCTAACTGGTGCAACCCTTCCACTGGCCAGGGGAAGTGCAGATGGGCGCAGTCTGCCAGTGCCAGCTCACAGGGCTAGCTAATATCCTCACCCAGTGGCAGCTGAGGAGGTACCAACCAGCCACACTGACCCAACGCATCACATGCACCTTGGGGCGGGGGGTCGAAAACTCGGGGGTCAACAGCCTAACCTCATCATGCTGCCCAGATAATGAACATCCAATAACGTTCTCAGAGAATCCATCCCATGATGGCACCAGGCATCCCATATTACCACCAGGACCGTAGATTCAAATCATTCTTCATCAGGCTCTGTGTCTTTTCATTCCCTACCAGGTTCTGTGATTCTTTTACTGTACCCATTTTCACGCGAAGGTCTGTTGAATCAATGCTGATTAAGATTGGTATGAATGAAAACTCAGACAGACCCTCCACCACCCACCTATTTACGAGTGGCCATTGGTCTTCTGCGAGAGCTGACCGATGGGGATAGACACTCGGTGTACAGTCTTTCTTCAGATGTAGCAATGGCCATTCCGCTAGTCATTGCCTTTGTGAAGGTTGTGCTCCACTTAATGCCACAAACTGAGCTCCACAGCCTTTGTCAGACACAGTGAAGTGAGCATAAAGGTTCTTTTTCGATTTTATTTTCAGTTTTGAAGGTCATAATATTATAAACAACAACTTGGATACAATGGCCTGTGCAGGCACATAAAGTGGGAAACGTACATGGAAAACAGCTGACTCAATACCTCTGTAGTCTATCACTGCAATCCACCATTTAAGGGCTTCACATATATTGGAGACCACCAAGCCTGGAGTACCCAATCCCTCAAACACACTCCAATCATGTAACACACACACAGTCCACACCAAGAGACCTAAAAAGTACCTCTCATTTCAGACTACAGAGACTTAGTAGCATTTAAGTCAAATAAGCAACCCCCAGAACTGCAGGTAAGAAGCCTGAGTCCCCATGTCTGCTAATGAACTGGTACCAAGAGTTGGCATGTCATGGCATGGCCTGGACATAAAGCGTTTAGTTACTCAGATTAAAAGGAGTACTCCTCTGGGTGGATCTCCAGCAGAGTCACACTAGTGAGCCACTCCTAATGCTCACGCAGAGCGCTTGCCATAAGACACAGGGCATGAATCACCTGCCCAGGAAGCGCAGCGGACACACCAAAAATGTTGAAATCAGGAGGATGACTGGGCAGTGATGCTATGCCCTGGGCCTTCTGCCCAACACTGACAATTCTAGGCACCAACAAGGTCCTCGAAATCCATTCATCAGCGCAAGTCCCCTGCGAGGGAAATGCATCACTGCTCCTCGCTGCATTGGAGTCCAAAATGCAGCGTGGCGAGCGGACTGCAGGTGCACAAATAAAGAAAACATACAGACAGCTACATACAATCTATATTTGGTTCGAAACTCTTGTGTAAGACCTTTTTTTACCAATGGGAATCCCCAGTAACTGACCTGTCCTCGCTACTTCCTCACACTGGGGGCCTTTTTGTCTTTTTCTTAAATTATTTTCACTTTCTAGCTAATGGTATTTTTTTTACGGTATTTCAAACCATTTTAGTCTCATCAAATGAATGAAAATGGTTAAATGCAGTGGTAAAGTCTTACTTTGCCCATAGAATGAACGCAAACAACGTGTATGCTTTCAGAGAAGCAAAAAAACTTTACATTACATTTGTATCTCTCAATTACAAGAGGACCCACGCTGCTCTGCAAAACTACCCCCTAAGCTTCCATGCTACCCGGAAGTACTTCTCTAGCCTCGTTTTGGGGTGTAGTCAGCTGATTAAAGCAATCTGAATGCACTTGGTAATCATAGTTGTAAGGGTGAAAGCCACAACACTTTACACCACCTGTCCCACCCCACCATTTTGTGTTCTATACCCCATCATCTTTGTTGCGCCCCTGTTGTTAGGGTTACCCTTCCATGACCGCGAACATCTTTCGAAAGATACAGGGTCAAGCATGGCTGTTACCCATCCTGGGGGTTGCCTTCGAGTGACTACATGCAGCTACCAGGCCGTGCAATGCGTGCCGAGTCAGAACAAGCCCACTTTGCTCAGCAACATCAGTAATGGAGAAAACTTGCCCCAACGCAAGCTAGCTGGGATAGTAAAGTTTTAGGATGCACCAGCTATGAATGGCAGTGGACAG